>NC_079172.1:42345970-42645970 GCF_947568905.1 Ostrea edulis
TTTGTTAGTTGGAAACCGTTTATATTTGTGAATTGTTTTGAAATAATTTCTAAAGACTTATTTATTATATCTGAACAAAACCAACCATGGAGATCCAATATATTAGATTTATGACTTAGATTTAACTCCGAGGTCCATCTATCACTTTCTATCGGGGGCGAATTTTTTTCTTCCACTTTTACTTTTTTCGATGGACATAAATCGTCTTGCTCGTCTAAAACAATGGCAGAATCGGGAGCGGGTATTACTTCCTTATCATAATCGTTAGGTCGCGGTTTTTTCCTACCAGATTTTTTTTTCGTTACGTTTAAAATTATTTTTGGATAATTGTTTCAAATTAACAACTTTTTTAGTATCGGAAATATTATACCCCATTATTAACCGCGCTGCTAAATTATGATAGCAAAGTACCGGTACCGGTAGCTGGACATTGACAAGTTTCTTTAGGAAATAAAGTAACTGCGTATTTTTTATTGTTACTACCGTTAATTATGAATGCTTTCTGGTCGTCAACAAATGTAACACCATTACAAAAGAGATATTGTAGTTTACAAAAGAAGGACTGCTCAGATTTCTTGTTAAAATTTGCATACCTTTCTTCATTCCGGCAGGATTTTCTGATATTTATCTATAAGATATCTCCAAAAGTTTTATATTTTCTAAACGGTATGGATCTCATGTTTGTCTATTTTGATCTCTGAATTAGAAATAAAGTATTCTATTCTAATTAATTACACAAGATACAATTAGTTGTACAATTCAAACAAACTTCTGATGTGTCTCTGTTGATACCTGGTATATGGATTTGGTATTCTTACTATTCCCTTCATATATATTCTACTAGATCTATATACATGTATATATATATATATATTGTATATCTGACGATATCAGGGAATTAATTGAAATTTACCCCACCCCCCTTCCCCGTACCCCTTCCTTTTTTATTTGAAAGGAGAATAGAATAGAATACTTTATTTCTAATTCAGAGTTTAAAGTAGACAAACATGAGATAATTACAACAATGAAGAGAAGAGTTGCCAAACAATAGAATATGCGTATTAATCAATAACAATAGCTGACAAGGCATACTCAAGGACACATAATTCTTTTATAAATGTCATACATACATCTATATTGCTATATCAAGTTATCGTTAATAAATCTGCCCATAAGATCAAGAATTTCCTTCTCTTCTGTGTTGAGTAGCCAAAATAGTTTTTGTGCATTATCTAAAGTAGAAAATTTTGGAATTTTTTTTCTTCAATAAAATAAAAAAAAAAATTTCGTTATCCTATTTTTCACATGCAGCATGCATCTTCAAACTGTCTATTCATTCTTTTTTCTTCATTTTTAGTCCGCTGTTTTTTGTTATTATTCACTCTGCTTATCCATTTTCAAATTAAGAATGTCACCCTATACGAAATCTGAGTTAAGGTATTCAATGTACAACGAAAGGATAATGAACAATTTCAAAGGATTTAAATGATGAAATGATGCAAGTGAAGTAGATGAAATTCACATGACTGGTAAATGATTAGACACCAATCTTTTTACACTTGAGCCTTTTTAAAGAGTTATCTGTCCTTTGTATAATTAAGGGGGGGGGGGATATGTGTGGTAAACGATTCATTTTATTTCATATTTTCATGAAGAGAAAGTGTATGTAACTTTCTACCAAGAGATTTATATGAAAATATAATTTCTTTGAAAAAATATTTTAATAAAACATGCTCTTTCCATATACTTCAATGTTAAAAGTAGTAAACAAAATTTTGAAAATTCCTATGGTGGATTATTTTTATATAATGAACCCTTCAAAATGATACCATAATTACAAAACGCCCTCCATCCATTTACTCGATATGAAATATGGTCGTTATACATTGAATATCTTAAATCATTGAATTTCAAGAATTATCAAATTAATCAATGTCATTCGATGGGATATTTTAAATGTCTTCTGTCCTAAATTTAGACTTTCACTTTAAATAGCAAAAAATTCATACCCTACAATTTGACAAAATAATAAAAAAAAAATTATTGCAAAAATCTTAATAGAATATACTAAAGTATATCCCCTTTTTTCTAGGAACATTTAGAATTAGAATTCAATGTGATAATATACCGACATGGCTTAAAAATATCTATATATTTTGTAATTTGAATATATGTATATAATCATTTCGCTTTTTAAAATTCAACTAAGGGACGGGAGGGGTATCCCCACCTCTAGATCCGCCAATGCGGTTCAATTACCACAAAATAAATTGTTATTAAATATAGAAGGGTAGACATTTTAGTAAATGCATTTTCCCATAACCTCTCGAATAACGATTTGTACATATGTAGTTATAAAAAGTGATTTTGTTAATTTTACTACTTCCCATTCGACAGCTTCGTGCTAATGGAGACGTCAACAGCTGTAGGTAAAATATCACAAAGACTGAACTCTGCGTGATGCTCAGTGTTGTAGTATTGGAGGTTCTTTATCGTGCCAACAGCTACCGTAACACAGGACCACCGTTTATAAGACCCTTAAGTTTCACTTCTCATGCTGGTGGCTTGGCGAAGTAACAGTCATAATATATGATAAACAGGTTAGGTTCGAAACGGCGTCTTGATCGAAAATCGGACCCAGTGCTGTATAGAAGCTATTCCAGTGGCGGATTTAAGGGGGGGGGGGCGCAGCCGGCGCCCCCTCCTCCTTAAAATTTTAAAATTTAAAGTAAATCGTGGTATCTTGTTTAGAAAAATGTACTAGACGATAAAAGAAGCAATAATTTCTTCCACTCCCGGAGAAATAAATGACAAAATCTTTTGATTCCTTGAATTACGTTATTGGGAGAACTTAATTTTTTTCCAAAAAACTTAATATTTGCGTCACTTTATTACTTGCACCTTATTAAAAATTATAGAAAATAGTACAAATGACTAAATAGGAGACATACTTCAAGCCCTATAAATTAGGTAAAATCCAAGAGCTTCCGGGGGCTTCGCCCCCTGGACCCCCACTAGGGCTTAGCCCTGGACCTACTAGGGGCCTCACCTCAAGGTGGCCCCCAGACCCCCTGTCTCATAAAGTGGCGCCCCCCGTAACCACAATTTCTGGATCCGCTCCTGTATTCCCCCATGTTATTCATCCCCGGAAAACTGACAATATATCAGTTCCCCCCTCCCACTGTACATGTAGCTCACGGAAATCCGCTATAATGATAGTAACCCCGCCCCCTTAATTCCATTCCGCTTAAGATATTATGTAGGACAATATTTGGTGAAATCTATATACAATGTACAGCATGCGCAATGTTTGAGAAAATATATCGTTAATTCTAATCATTGTGGAACCAACCCATTGCTGGTTGTGATGCCAGTTTAGTTTATTATTTGACGAAGTTTTCTAGAAAGTCAATTTTGATTGTGATTTATAGACGATTAATTATTTCTCTCCCTGGGTTTTACTGTCGCCCCCTCTCCCTGGGTTTTACTGTCGCCCTCTCTCCCTGGGTTTTACTGTCGCCCCCTCTCCCTGGGTTTTACTGTCGCCCCCTCTCCCTGGGTTTTATTGTCGCCCCCTCACTCTCGTATTGTCTTTTCCTCGCCCTGGGCCATATTGTCTCTCTCTCTCGCCCTGGGCCGTTTTGTCGCTCCCTCGCCCCGGGCCATATTGTTGCTCCCTAGCCCTGGGCTGTTTTGTTGCTACATCTTCCTGGGCCGTGTTGTCGCTCCCTCGCCCTGGGCCGTTTTGTTGCTACATCTTCCCGGACGGTATTGTCTCTTTCTCGCCCTGGGCCGTTTTGTCGCTCCCTCGCCCTGGGCCGTTTTGTTGCTACATCTTCCCGGACGGTATTGTCGCTCCCTCTCCCTTGGTTTTATTGTCACCCCTTCACCCTCGTACTGCCACAACATAATGATCCGAAAAGTCGACATAATGACCTGAAAAGTCGACATAATAATCTGACAAGCCAACATAATGTTCTGACAAGTCGACCTAATGTTCTGAAAAGTCGACATAGTGATGTTTTGTCTACTTGTCAGATAATTATGTCGACTAGTCAGATTGTGATGTTGACTTGTCAGATCCATTGTGATGGATATCAGCAAATAATGCTATAAATAAAATTGAAAGAGACTGGCAAATGCAACATTTTATTGAAATTTTAAAATTTTCAGTAAAGATTTTAATAAAAAACAATTAAAAATCAACAAATATTATCAACAACTTACTATAGCTATTTGTAAGACTGCACCAATAAAGGAACAGTGGTAAAATGATTGGGAATTAAACATCTTTCCTATGAGATATATACGTCTATGATTGTACTAATGCAAGGATCCTATTACGGTAGTACCTGTAGCTGTAATTCTTTAATCTATTGAACCCTTTCTTACATCATTTAAAAAGCAATGGTGGATCCAGATTTTTTTTTTCCAAAAAGGTCGTGGGTGGGTGTTGTGACCCAAGTTTGTACTTTTTCCACTTAAGAAAGAAAGTTTTGGGATGAAAATCCCCAAAATGGCAAAAATAACCTTTTTCAAAACAAAATTCTGCCAAATGGGGAAGGGGTTAACCCTCTAGATCCACCACTGCAGTGATTCCATGGCACCATATATTGGACTGCAAGAGGTTTTAAACATAACCAACAATAAACCTGCAGTTCACTCATATAAAAATATTCTAAAATATTTACCTACTACATGCGTAAGTAAAACTGCATGCTAATATATTTGATTTGATTTTACAATCAATCGTTACTACAAGTAGTTTTTCAGTTGTATTGATATTTATAATTCGGTATTGACTATAATTCAGCCAATCTATTAAACGTCCCTGAAATACAAATACCACTAACTTGAGTACACATTCATTTCATAAAAGAAATTATTCAGTGCTAATCAATTTTCAGACATTGGAAAAATATAATGTATAATTCTTAAGAAATATAAAATATATATGTACCGGTACACGGTATATGATTTCAAAGTGTGACTTATACAGAGGAATTGAGCAATAAAATGTAAATACAGATAGAAAGCTGACTGTCTTGGTGACTCTGAGGTCGATCAGGGGGTACATGTACATATACACGGCATGACTAGATCTCTATAATCAACATCAGAATACCGATATACTGAATCGTTCGTCGATAAATTAATGTGCAACATTTGAAGTAATTTGCTAAAATCAGAATGTACATTGTAGGACTAGGTTTACACTCGGCACAATTTCTATGTACATGTATTCAGTTACATACATACATTTATCAATAGTGGTATTCATCGATCGCATCCCATTCAACACAGTGCAACAGTTTGGCAATATTATAAAAATGTTCTGTTGAAATAACTCGCAAAATACAATCCGGAATTATGTTGAGCGTAATCAGATTTAACTATCGCAATCGCAGGGGCTAAGCTCGTTTTGGGCTCAAACCCTGTGATACCATAACGAGTTCGAGACCAAAACGGGCTTAGCCCCTGTGATCGTAAGGCAAGTCACACATTCTCAAACAAACGACTCCACTTTAGTGAAGTAAAATGTTGAGTTGGATCTATCCTCGTTCGCTTATCATTAAACTTGATATAAAAGGTAATAAGATATGATATATTTTGCAGCTCCTTCAAATCTTGCTAACTGTATGAAATCTTTTAAGTCACAGTAAGTGGAAAATGCCGAAAAAGTTATCTCAAAAGACATTGCCCTATCAAGCGGCATAGAAATTTGATATGAAATTATCCACTTAATTAAATGCCAAAATATTCAGAATAAAATGACAGCAAACTTGTCAAACCTCACACCTGTGTGTTATTCGGGGGAGGGGGTATTTTCTCTGACACAAAAATCACACTAAAACAGATTTATAATCAAATCTGTAGCCGGAAAGTTAAAGCGACGTTTGGAGTCGTTCGCTTGAGAATAAGTAAAGTACTGGGTTATAATTAGCACTGGCTGATTGATTAAGAACATGCTTTTATAACAAAGCTTTAAATATGTTCACTGTACAGTACATGCATATTCACATATGTGAACTGGCTTGATGGCAATTTGAATTGCTCTTAGAATTGTCACGAAGATTCGGTCGCGAGGAAAACTGAATCATGTATTTCTGCATACCAGTTTCAACCGCATTATTCACCAATAATTTCTTAAACACATATCCGAGAAACGTACATGCAAACAATTGAGAAATGGCAACAATAGGACAAAAAATACGCAGAAAATTACACTGCAGCTCCACAAAAGTGAGCAGTTTCTGATAGCATGCTGACGGCCATATGTAGGGCGAAGTGATGTTTACATTGATAAAACTGGTGACGTCTATGCATTTAGCAATGGCTTCTTCACACCGGCACGAGGACAATCCCCACAAAGTGGTTGTAACAGAGATATTTCTACTGGAACCGGAGAGCCAGTTTTGATATTTTGTAGCTCCACAACACTCAAAATCCCCCTGAATATCTTCCCAGCATTCTCTGTTTGGTGACACTAAAAGTGAATCTAAAAGTTGGCCCTGGAACTTATTTGACAAGTTTTTCGAGTCCAACGTGGACACTATTGCAGCTGTGCTTTCAAGAATAATGATGATAATGAAACCCCCGATAAAATATGGTGGGCGGAGATACTGCTTATGCCTAAATGTCATCAGAATGCCGGGAATGCTGACTAAAGTACACAACAACCCCGACACAAACCAGAATACACCGGCGGCCACAAACTGGTTCAAAAACTCACACGACGTACTTTTTAACCTCGCAATAAGCCATATCCCTGTGGAAATGGCAATGATTCCCTCCACGTGCAGGAAAGTCAGAACGACGAGAGACAATACATGGACGGTTCTAGCTTTAACACGTTTGTCTAACTGTGACACTTTCACCAATTTATGCATGATTCAGACGGGTGGGCTTAGTTTCACGAGTCCTGCACCTTTCCCCCTGTAATTAAAAGGAAGTATTAACGTCATATAACAATATATAAATCCACCTAGATCTAGATATCGATGTACATAAACTTTACAAGATATAGGGTATATTATATACCTGCTGCCTTACATCACTGAATGTATCGATCGGCTTTCCACCTCCAGTGCAGACCGACGTAACTAATGTAATTCATGTATCAGATTCAGCTAAATGTTTAGGTTAGAACCACTCACGCTCGGAAATTTGTTTTCCGAATTAAGAATATACTGTTCGAGGAAAAATCGATTTAAAAAAATCAAGGAATCATATCTAAAATATATAAAACATAATCGCAAAAACTAAACAAAATTATTAGATCTGTTTTATATTTTAGCAATAAATGAAATACAGCACATGAATGGAAAAGTAAATTATGTGGTTCTAATACTTATTTTATTATTATTATTATTGTTTTTGTTTTAAATCTTTATTTCAACTAATATTTTTTAAACATATTACTGAATTGAAAAAAAAAAATGAACAAATGAACTCTACACTCTAAATACAACCGACTTCCTAAAAAGTCTGTGTTTAGAGATCGAAGGTATTTATATCGAAGTCATAAATGTTATCAGTGTTATTTTTATTCACAGGGTTTTGACACAATCTGAGCAAACTGGTATATATAGTATATTAGTGAGAAGGGAGCTAACAAAGCATCCATAAATTCTCGGTTGCTCGCTTCAAACTCTCAAAACTTCGGTATTAATCGTGATAATGCATAAACAGTTTTCTCAGTATGGTGAAAACGAATCTGATCTGCCATAACGGACGATCAACATGCATTCAAATATTGTGAGGGTGACCACAAGTAGCTATATTTTAAACAGTAATTCCAAGTTGGACTGCAACGGATGACGGATGCATAAAATCCAACGTAATGAAGGAAAATTGCATGGAGAAAATGGTGTAGCGTTAACGACGGCGACCTAATTCTCAGAAATTGGACTTATTTTTTCAAAGTTTCTTTGAAGTCAGGTAAACGATTTTTGTATTATAAAACAGAACAATATTCTGGCTTTTAACTAGGAGAATTTATGGCTGCTTTGTTAGCTCTCTTCTCACTATTATACTATATATATACCAGTTTGCTCAGATTGTGTCAAAACACTGTGTTTTTATTGCTTCTTGAAAACACTACTAATTTCAGAACTGTAATTTTTCATTTAATCTTTATTGCACATTCATTTGAGAGAGAGAGAGAGAAAGAGAGAGAGAGGGGGGGAAGACTGGTATACCGTTAACGGTGGGGATCAATCTAATTAAGATTAGACTTGTAGATCCGCTCCTCTACGATACGCTTCAATACAATGTTGCATTGCTTCCATGTATCGTAGAGGAGCGGGTCTACAAGCCTAATTTTAATTAGATCGCAGAGGGGACAGTTTTTAACCATTTGACGGTTGTGAGGCTAGAATTTTGTCCTCACAATTACGCCTCCGTACATGTGACAGAATGTGAAAGATGTAGATACATCTACTCAGTATATTAGATTAATAGCGAGGACAAGTATTGTGGGAACATGTCCTTTATTTAATTTTTTCTCTCTTTAAACATTTTTTTTCACAATTCGAAAGAGAGTATTAGATACACTTATATATTCTACAGGTGTGTGTATTCTCTTCTTGACATTGTGAGGACGTATACTTAGTTAACAGAGTTCGTCGGTAAAAGAGAGAGAGAGAGAGAGAGAGAGAGAGAGAGAGAGAGAGAGAGGCACAGAGAGGAAAAAAACCACAAAAAGTTATTTGATTTGATTTGAACATATTTTAATGTCTAGATGTTATAAGAAAAGGATTGAGCACAAGTTCTTAAAACTTAGAACGCCCTCTCCTATATGACAATTGATTATATATATGATAATGTTCAAGAAATGAAACACAAAGGTATCAATTAAAGGTCAAAAAATGATTTGCTTTCATTAAGCAATTATATAATAGATTATATCTGTAGATATATACATGTATGTACAATTGATTAATATTTGCATATAGTACGTACAAAGTAATCGCTATGAAAATTCCATTAACTAAAAACGACCAAATCCCTTTTAGGGGCTGTAAGCACAGGCACTTGTTTCTGTAAATGACTTATGACCTTTGTATACTAATAACAACACAAGGTACGTAGCTTCAAATGACACAGAATGGCACCCCCTGAGAATGTCGGCCTTTTGAGCTTCCAGGGAATATGCTATGTAAATGTATTTACTACCGTTGTATTGTACAATCATTCAACTTAAATACCATGTATGACATGACTGCATTCATTGCCTCTTATCGCAGAAAACTGCAACAAAACATGGATTTTCCGTTTTATACCACGAAGTGCTATGTACTGATACCGCACAGAATGAAAATTGTATATTCGTTGTGTTAAAAATAAAGTCTCATTGTTTTATTATCACAATAAATTGATACGATGTTTATTACCAAAACATCTTTAAAATATTGCTTTGTTAACAAAATAAAAAATTTGAATTCAAGACGCTATTTTTAGTTACTCAAAAAAAAAACCAAAGCTGTTCGTACGTTTCGGGATTTTACATGTCATCAGAAGATAGAAGCTAAGACTTCCCGAGTGGAGATTTAAAAATATGTTCGTGTCGGAATCATTTCTGATGAAGATAATAATGAAATTATGACTTACTATAAATACAACTTCGTTAACTAGTATGAGAAATATTTCTGCCAATTGCATGTTTCATGCAGATCTATGGAAAGTCAGAGAAAATACAGATAAAATATTATTTGGACGTATGCAAAATAGAGCAAGGAAAGTTTTTTAGTGATGTGTTATTGACTTTGTGGTATGCATTGATGTGACAAGTACCTGTTGTTACATTGAAGTTTTATGAAACCCACCATAAGTACCAAGAACGCCGCAGACACATATCAATGTTTTTCGGAGGCGACTGGCCAACCCTTTTAATTGACAATGAACAAATAACTGTTATTTCCATGCATGCAAATGAAAATATATTGCGAGAAATGCCCATCCACTATTTTTTATAGTACTATGTAGTAGTGAATGAGAAGATATTAATGCATGTAAGCTTGAAAGTTATAAATTGAAGCCCTGGAGCAAAGAACGACCACCCCCCCCCCTCCCAGCCTGAGGGGAAAAAATTGAGACAGCAATGACGAACACTATAACCCCACCCCCCACCCCCCCACTCATGTACACACTAATTAAGGTTCTGAAGATCTTTATCATGACTATTATATTTTTATCATTGTCTGTCATGTGCAACTTCCAACTTCTCCGGCGAACCCCCTCCCCCGCATCCCTAATATTACGGATCTGTGCCGATATGGAAAATTCACAGGCATCTAAAGTATAAACACCAACCCCCTCCCCCCCTTCTGATTTTTTGGGGCGGCGATTATTTCTCCGAAATGTGTGGATTCCCCGTCTATTCCATCCTAATTTCGGTTTATGTAATCGTAAACATGCTTTTTTGTAAGCCTTATACTTGTCTTATACTGTTTCTAATAAGTATATTTTATTATACCAGTCCAGTAGAAGGCCAATCTCTAAAGCTTGTGAAAAGCGTGAAACGACTACATCAATCGAAATTGGGTTGAGAGAGACAAGGAATCCACACATTTTAGAGGAATTGTCACCGCCAAAAAAAAAAAAAATCAGAAAGGGGGGATTATTGTTATCAGGTGTCTGTGGAAAAAAAAAATATGGGGGGATGGAGTCCCCTTTATTTTTTGTAGCATTTCCCCCCTAATGTTTGTAACTAAATTATATAAAATAAGATCAATTGTGGTTAATGGTCACCATTAAAATCATCCTTTTGCCTATTATTTTTAATTCATCTCTGATACTCTTTCTATAAATAACTCTAAAGAATTCCAAACGTAATTTTAGAAGAGCGTGCTAGCCAGTCAAAATCGCCCACGTATTCTGCGCGGTATCAGTACATAGCACTTCGTGGTATAAAACGGAAAATCCATGTTTTGTTGCAGTTTTCGGTGATAAGAGGCAATGAATGCAGTCATGTCATACATGGTTTTTAAGTTGAATGATTGTATAATACAACGGTAGTAAATACATTTGCATCGCATATTCCCTGGAGGCTCAAAAGGCCGACATTCTCAGGGGGTGCCATTCTGTGTCATTTGAAGCTAGGTACCTTGTGTTGTTATTAGTATACAAAGGTCATAAGTCATTTACAGAAACAAGTGCCTGTGTACCACATCTAGGGCCTTCATACCGATCATCAGTCTTTAGTTATATATACGCTCAAGTAGATCTAAATATATTTACATTTATTTATTTACAATCCACAAATCAAGATGGACACAGTTATACGTCACATGCAGTCACGCTTGAAATTGTATATATCAAATGTTTATAGAGGGAGGAGCATGATTTTCGATCTACAGAGAGAATTTTTACGAAAAACTTTCATAGACACAGCAGCTGTAGCACTACTAAATAGTACTCTTTCCATGACCATATACAACAAAACTTCATCACAGATTTCTTATCGGCGCCGTGCGTGCATGACCTTGATTAGCTGCAATAATGTAGCCCTCTCATTTTAAAAAAAGAAAGGGGGGGGGGGAGAGTAAAAAAAAAAAAAAAACTAGGAGAGGGCTACATTTTGTAGCTAGATATTGATAAATGTAATATTTACACCATTTTCAAAAAGAACTGATAGTATTTAATATTACAAAACAAATATTGTTTTAGAAAGTGGATTCATTGAGATTCGGTTGCTACTTGGTGGAGGGGGGGGGGGGTATAATTTGATAACATACATGTAATACGTTATGTTTTAAAGTTTGTACAACTGTATTGATTGTTTACTGGGAATACATGTATTATTATTAAACAAACCTTCTCCATCCGCATTGTTTATAGAAAAATATTAGTTTATACAAAATGCAAGAATGTGGCTTTAATTTAAGACTTACAATAACTTCCTTGAGATAAAGAGAAAAGTATTGCATGAAAATGATTTCTCTTCCAATTTTTTATTTAGGTTAGATGGATCGATGCCATTTAGACTAATCTCTTGAAATATTCCCAGACACCTTGATATCAAGGCCATGACATACAGTTCCCGAATCCCGTGAGTGCTGACATACCGTCAAAGCAGTGCAATCACTTATTTTTCAACTTTGAATACAGGATCAACATGTGCTCCACAGCAAAGTTCCCACAAAACCCACGGCTGGAAAAAAGTTTAAGTGTTCACCAGGGGAGTACATGTATTTACGTCGAGAGGGCTAAAGAAAGGATAAAGTCTACATACCAGCATTCTACGAGCTAATATCAACCAACATAAATATGTGCATGTGATGCATTAAACAGTATATTATATATTAATTAATAGCTGTTGATTCAACCGTAATAATTTTTTTTAACATTTTCTTGAATGACTGTAAAGTGCAATGCTCTACATGTGTCAAATAGTTTAGTATACATAAAAAATGCACTACTGATTGTTATTGTTTTACTAAGTATATTTTATCAATACATGTTGATTTTGAATCCATTTAGGAATGAAAATATCGAAAGTATAATTCTGTTAATGTTATGTCTCCATTCAGAGTCCTTTATGATCCCGGATAAATCTGCAGTCAGCTGTTGTCCAAGTAATCAAGTTGCAGCAATAAAATTCTATCACTTTGCAATGTTCTTTGTCCACTAAGAGTCCTTGATGATCCGGATAATTTTGCATGCAGTCGGCTGTAGTCCAAACAATCGAAACAATAATTCATACTGCACAAAAGCTGGCCCTGTAGCAGATGATAGCACAGGGGCTAAGCCCGTTTTGGGCCCGAACCCTGTGATACCATAAATATAGAAAGGGGTCTAACTCTGACCCAGATAAAAAAAACTAACCACTCGCTTCAAATGCCTAAAAAATCTTAAACTAGGTGCGATATGCGTAATTTGCCGATCTCCTTGCATAGATTAATGTTTTAACTACTTGCATGCCAAATTTCAAGTCACAGGTTCTTAAAATGATAAAGATATACGTCATCGTTCTCTTGATTTCACCTGTTTATTTTTACTAGGACATTTACCGGTCCAGGTCACGGAGTCGTTTCTCGCCTATGACAGCAGCGAAATTCAGACTAGTGTGGAAGATTTCGGACCTGTCAATTAAAATTTCACATCAATTATACGCTACTTACTTCCTCATATTTTAATAATGTTCTTCGTGTAGACAATACACGACTTATTTTTCCTCAGCAGCATCAACTGTTGACAACATCTGCCATTTTAATGAAAGCATTAAATACCCGATAGACTTAAAATTTCAAATACCTTAAAATTGATCAAAACATTATTCTTGTGATATTGCACCTAGAGAAGGAAATTGAACATTATTTTTTGGCTTTCTTAGCTTTTGTTTTTGTTTATTTTATTTTATTTAGATTATTTTTACCCATTTCCCCCTTCTTTAAAGTTTTAGATATTTCGGGCCTTTAGTGCGTTTCTCAAAATGACAGTTAGAGTCAGGAGTTGATGTTATGTAAAATAAGCGACCCAGACACAGCGAACATAGAGAACATTATTAAAATATGAGGAAGTAAGTAGCGTATAATTGATGTGAAATTTTAATTGACAGGTCCGAAATATTCCACACTAGTCTGAATTTCGCTGCTGTCATAGGCGAGAAACGACTCTGTGACCTGGACCGGTAAATGTCCTAGTAAAAATAAACAGGTGAAATCAAGAGAACGATGACGTATATCTTTATTATTTTAAGAACCTGGGACTTGGAATTTGGCATGCAAGTGGTTAAAACATTAATCTATGCAAGGAGATCGGCAAATTACGCATATCGCACCTAATTTAAGATTTTTTAGGCATTTGAAGCGAGTGGTTAGTTTTTTTTATCTGGGTCAGAGTTAGACCCCTTTCTATATTTATGGTATCACAGGGTTCGGGCCCAAAACGGGCTTAGCCCCTGTGGATGATAGTAATGATGGCTGGACTTGAGGGAGAAAATACTGTATTCTAAATGTAAGAAAAAGTTTATATATAATGTACAGTGAAGACTAGAAATAGAGAATCCACGATAAACAGGTGTTAATAATACAGAATATACACATTCTACAAATTCTCTACCACATTATTGGATTATTGGAAGGAGCAACCACTGAAATTACTCTCTCCGGCGTTTGCCTCCTGATATCTTTAGACAAGAAGTCCCCCCCCCCCCTTCCCGCCCTGTAATTTTTTGCTAAATATATACAAACTTAATCAAGCCATAGATAATCAAGTTATCTTAATATTACCAATTTCTCCAAATTGCTTAAATAATGATAATTTAAAAAAACCCAGTGAAGTAATAACCATAACACCCCCCCCCCCCCTCAATTTTAGCCACATCACATCACAAAATTATCTAGGTCTACTTGAGTTACATAAGTCATTGTACATTTGTATGTCTAATTATTAACAATAATAGACCTAGTTGTTTGAACTAAAAGAGAAGAAGTAAGATGAAAAGTATAAATAATTCATGAAGTTGAAGATGAACGTATACTCACAGTTACCTGGTTACTGTATACAACTTGTTCTCCATCGACAATTGAACCACTGCATTGACAATGTACTTGAAGTTGTTAAACAGGGACATAATAAATGGTTGTGGTACACAGCGTTCTCTGATTTACGCATAAGCCAGGGTTGGTTTTTCAGACGTGTAGTTGGCCCAATTCTATACTTGTATGGAGCGCCAAATTAACATAAACTCAAATAATTGAAGATATCTTCAATTATTTGAAGATATCATCAATTCATTTGATGCGCGCAACAATTGAATTAAAGATCTCTTCAAATAATTAATGATATCTTCAATTCTGAATTACAGCGCGCATTAATTGAATTGATGAGAGCATTAATTCTTCAGCTGATTTTATGCGCGCTTTAATTGAATTAATGATCTCTTCAAATGAATCAATGATATCAACAATTGAATTGATGCGCGTTACAATTCAATTGAAGAGAGCAATAATTGATATAATGCGCGCATTAAATCAATTGATGAGAGCAATAATTGAATTCATGCGCGCATTAATTCATTTGATAGAGCAATAATTGATTTAATGCGCGCATTAATTCAATTATTGCTCTCTTCAATTGAATTAATGATATCTTTAATTCATTTGAAGAGAGCAATAATTCTTTTAGAGAGAGCAACTATATAATTAAAGATATCTTCAATTCAACATATCCACAATTGAATTAATGATATCTTTAATTGAATTGTTGCTCTCTTTAAAAGAATTGATGCGCGCATTAATTCCTTATACAAAAGCATTGTAAATGATTTAAAGATATCTTCAATTGAATTAAAGAGATCATCAAATAATTTAAAACGAGCTCTAAATTAATTATTGCGAGCAATATTTCTACTAAATTGATGCTCTCATCAAATGAATGGAAGAGAGCAATAATTGAATTAATGCGCGCATTAAATCAATTATTGCTCTCATTAATTCAATTGATGCGCGCATTAACTCAATTGATGAGAGCAATAATTGAATTGAAGCGCGCATTAATTCATTTGATGAGAGCAATCATTGATTTAATGAGCGCATTAATTCAATTAAAGAGAGCAATAATTGAATTGATGATATCTTCAAATAATTGAAGATATCTTCAATTATTTGAGTTTATGTTAATTTGGCGCTCCATAGAGATGAGACAATCTTCACTCAGTTTTACGAGGAAGTTGAAGTTAATTCAATTATTGCTCTCTTCAATTCATTTGATGAGAGCATCAATAATTAATTAATTAATTATCAATAATTAATTTAGAGCTCGGTTTAAATAATTTGATGATCTCTTTAATTCAATTGAAGATATCTTTAAATCATTTACAATGCTTTTGTATAAGGAATTAATGCGCGCATCAATTCTTTTAAAGAGAGCAACAATTCAATTAAATATATCATTAATTCAATTGTGGATATGTTGAATTGAAGATATCTTTAATTACATAGTTGCTCTCTCTAAAAGAATTATTGCTCTCTTCAAATGAATTAAAGATATCATTAATTCAATTGAAGAGAGCAATAATTGAATTAATGCGCGCATTAAATCAATTATTGCTCTTATCAAATGAATTAATGCGCGCATGAATTCAATTATTGCTCTCATCAATTGATTTAATGCGCGCATTATATCAATTATTGCTCTCTTCAATTGAATTGTAGCGCGAATCAATTCAATTGTTGATATCATTAATTCATTTGAAGAGATCATTAATTCAATTGAAGTGCGCATCAATTCAGTTGAAGAATTAATGCTATCATCAATTCAATTAATGCGTGCAATAATTCAGAATTGAAGGTATCATTAATTATTTGAAGAGATCTTTAATTCAATTGTTGCGCGCATCAAATAAATTGATGATATCTTCAAATAACTGAAGATATCTTCAATTATTCGAGTTTATGTTAATTTGGCGCTCCATACATCTCGGAGACTTTGCAAAGCACTCATTGTCGTTGATGCCATTTTTTGACCATCACTCGCCGAGAGATTTGGAGCCTGCAGAGCCCTTGCCAAATTATCACTATAAAGTAAAAGTTTTTCACTCAGTAAACACCCAAAGAAGAAATCAAACCTGCACATATAAGCAGCCACTCCCCTAATTCTGTTTCTCATTTCTACCTCACGCACGTATTGAAGGCTTTCATCCCAAACATTTCTTAGAATTTCATAGGTAGTTTGACAAAATGCTCAAAAATGTGTCGGCTTTTATTGTCCATCTTGTGGGACACAAAACCCTTATTCCCGCTGTCGTTTTCTCTAGATTTTGGGCATTTTTTAATGTATTGAAAATCATCTCCCTTCTTGGAGATTCTTTAATCAACTTTGTTATATCCTTTGCAATGTCCAGGGTGTCTCTAAGCAACATACATCCCTTAATAGAATCACTGCAAGCTACATTGTAGGTTAAGAGCATGACCATAAAAGTGTATGTAGAGGGCTCTGGGTTCAAGTGCATGAATTCGTGTTGCAACACCTGTCTTTGAACTAGCCATAGAAGCAGCCATGTCATAACACTGGCCTCGTACTTTGTTGATAGGCAGATCGAACCTCAAAAGGGAATCTTTAATTGCTAGGGTTATTGAATTAGCCCCAATGTCAGAAAGACAGTACATCTCTAATAAATCTTCATGAGCGGTAACATTTTGATCAACCCATCGAATGCATAAAACAAGTTGCTCTTTGTTGGAAATATCTCGTGTTTCGTCTGCCATTATTGAAAAGAATTCAGACGATTTGATGAAAGCAACAATTTGTCGCAAAACCTGCAACCCCATCACCTGCAAAATTTCATTTTGTATATCTGGAGCAACATACTTATTTGTCTTGCGTTGTAGCCATTCCTGAAGCTGGGGATCGCGTTTAGCCTCTAGCATGAGAAGTTGATTAAAGTTCGAGTTTTTCTCGTCTTAGTCAACCCGAAGAGCAACTCCTTGTCGAGCAGGAAACTTCAAAATGTTTGTGATTTTAAGCAAATTCTCTCTGTTAGACTTCTTCTCGACTTCGTGCGTCTTTGAAAGACATTCTCCAACATCTTTAATCTCCTCCTTTATCGTAAACTCCCTTTCCATTGCCTCTTTATGGCAATCACTTTTCTCGTGTGCGGTGAATTTTGTGGTTGCTTTTTTTCCAGTTTTTAAAACTACTTGATATGAAAGCTTTTTCTTTCTTGTGACAACTGAGAGTCTTCTTCTGAAATGATTTTATGCAAGGAAAACAGAATACAACATCTTTGATTTCTACATAATGTAACCAAGACCACCGATCAAACCAGGAGGCATTGAAAGATCTCATCTTTTTACCAAACTTTTTTGCTGGAAAGAAAATATTCCGTGGCTGATTTGGGGTACTACCGATCTCTGGTGTATGCCATTTTTCATGTACGACCTGTGCCTTTTGAACTGGTATTTTTGAGATATCTTCTTCTTCTGAAGAAGAAGAATCAATAAAGGAAGCAACCTTAACATGTTTGTCTGTTTCTTTGTTTGCAGTTTCCCCCAATTTACCTGTTTCAATAGACTCCTCATTTGTGTTAGACTCCAAGAGTGGGGAAGGACTATCTTGTGATTGTTTTGGTTCAAATGAGCGATGAGGTTCAGAATCCTCAAAGGATAACCTCGAACGCTTTGAAAGAGGTTCCTCATGCTTGTGAATACAGGCAACAAAATGATTAGGTGTCCAACCATCTATTTTTGTAGCAATTGTTTGAGTCCACATGATGTGGATAGCATCCTGATATTCTTTAAAATCAGCACGGTCAAGAGGAACAATAAGCTGATTATGATCTTGTCTGTTTACACCAGGGTTTTGCACCTCGGGGAAAATCGACATGATTGGTTTCTGCAAAACGTTAGAAGCTACGAACATATGTAAAAGGCTTGAATAGTAACCGTTCTGGGTTGTTTTTATTGTTTCCTTTTGTAACGAAGCAATCAAATCACCAGTAATTAAACACTCTTCTGACAGGGAACTTTCAAAGACATATTGAAGTGAACTTTTGTTTGTGGACATGGTCACAAAAGTGTTTTCATTCGTGTAGCGCTTCAGGTTTGAAACAAGTTCAAACACAATTCGTACCCTCATTTCCTTAAAATTTTCCTAATGTCCAAACACAAAAAAGAGAGAGTTCTGAATAAACAATTCCCATCACCATATATCTGAATCGGGATAAGCTCAGAAGGAGCATCATTTGGATAAAGCCTAAGAAAACAGCATCTTTTCGAATATTCGAAGTTGGGATATTAGGTATGCTTGTTGGAAGAGGATATTTCTTAAAAATTTGCCCTTTGAGTCTAACAAGAAAACTTAGTGCTCACCATCCCTTTTTTCCTGCATTCCTTGCTTCTTCGTGCACTTTTTCGAAAAATGCCTTTCTTTCGTCCGTCTGGGCATACATTGTGAAATATAATCAAAGTTAAAACTGTGCGGAAGGTTGATCTTACACTGATACGATAGTGTCTACTCTTGGACCAAGAATGAAACAGGTCTTGACAGCCTGAGACTTTACAAGCTTTAAAAAAGTTGTTACACGTCATGACCTACGCCACATTGGGGGTGTTACGTCACTGATAAATAGTACTTCACACATTGTCGGGTTTACCTTTACCATAAAAACTATGATGATAAAAAAGTCAACAATTCGTCATATTAGCTTTACAAAAAGATTTTAAATATATACAAACGTTGAACTGGTATTAGGGCAGTTGGGCATATACATTTTTGTATCAAGACGAAGTTTCTATGAACAAGCTATCTAATGAATTATTAGACCTTGAAAGTTAGTCAGTTACAAAACATATACAACCGTCTTCAAACAAATCACTAAGATGTAAACCCTGGTTCAATAAAGACTGTAAAACTTCAAGAAGAAAATTCCATTTGGCGAAACGAATCAACAACAGAAAAAAGACGTTAGAAAACAAAGTACATCTCCAAGTTATGAGTAAAGACTACAAACATGTAATGAATAATTGTATCAAAAATTATAGTAAGGAAATAACACGTAAACTTAGTCAACTACGTTCTACAAATTCTAAAGAATATTGGAAGATTTTAAATTCTTCTAGAAAGTCTAGTAAGTGCGCTGCCGATATTAATGAAATGTTTCGATTTATGAGAGAAATTAATGCTAGTGATTGTGATGATGAACCTCACGGTAATGTTGAATTTTGTACAAATGAAGTAGATATTTCTGATGAGATTCTTAATTGTGTAATTACTGAAGAGGAAATAAAAAGGGCTGTTAGAAAACTTTAAAATGGAAAAGCCCCAGGTTATGATAATGTGATAAATCAACATATCACGTCAACTCTGTCAATATTTTTTACCTTTGTACAATTTTTTTAAACATGATATTTGAAAATGGCTTTGTTCCAGATGAATGGTTACTTGGAGTTGTCAAACCTATATGCAAAAACAAAGGCGATCCAACGTCACCAGAAAATTACCGTCCCATTATTTTGTTAAGCTGTCTGGGCAAACTTTTCACATGTATTTTAAATAACCGTCTTGAAGCTTACGCTGCAGAAGTTGATTTAATAAATGAAAACCAAGCTGGTTTCAGGAAAGATTATTCAACATTAGACCATGCTCTTTCATTACAATTTTTGTCACAAATTTTTATGAATAGAAAAAAGAAATTATTTTGTGCATTTGTAGATCATAAACAGGCCTTTGACACTGTGTGGAGAAACGGTCTTTGGAACAAGTTAATTGTGAATGGTATTAAAGGGAAATGTTTTACTTATATAAGAAATATGTACATGGGGATAAAATCAATTATTAAGATGAATGATATGACCAGTCATTTTTTCACATGCAATGTTGGAGTAAGACAAGGGGAGAATTTATCTCTTTTTTTTGTTCTCATTATACATTAATGATCTTGATATATTTTACAAGAGAAAGGAATAGTTGGCCTTCAAAGTATTTCTGAATCAATTGAAGAGGAATTAATGATATATCTAAAACTTTTAATTTTATTATATGCTGATGACAGTTATTTTGGCTGAATCTGCTGAAGATTTACATCACACGTTGAATGGATTTTTTGTATACTGTACGCATGCAGTGGAAATTGATTGTTAATGTGGAAAAAAATAAAATTTTGATTTTCTCAAAGGGCCCTATGTTGAAGAAATGTTTTTACTATAATGGAAGTACTATTGAGAATGTGAGAGAATTCAAATATCTAGGCATTGTATTTTCCAGGTCAGGTTCTTTTTGCAAAGCTAAAAAACATCTATGCGAACAAGCCCAGAAAGCTATGTATGGAGTTATAAGAAAAATCAGACAATTTAATTTACCAGTTAAGTGCCTACTTAATCTGTTTGACAAAATCGTTTTACCTGTTTTAATATACGGGTGTGAGATTTGGGGATATGAAAACTTGCAAATTATGGAAGTTCTCCATCTAAAATTTTTGAAACATGTTTTTCATTTAAAAAGCTCCACTCCGTCATTTATGGTATATGGCGAAGCGGGACATTTCCTTGTTTATATTAATGTGTATACTAGAATGATTTCTTATTGGGCCAAATTAACATTTAGTCATGAAAACAATATAGTAAATATTCTTTACAAATATTTATATACACAGTATTATAATGGCACATTTGAATATCCATGGTTTGAATGTATTCAGAGAATTTTGAACATATGTGGACTATCTAATATATGGTATGAACAAGGTACCGTGAATGAAAAATGGATAACAAACGCTGTAAAACAAAGTCTTATGGATCAATTTGTCCAGACTTGGTCAAGTGATGTTTTTAGCTCTTCCAAGGTTACAATGTACAGAATTTTTAAAACAAGTTTTGGTCTGGAAACTTATCTTGAAAATCTACCAAAGAAACTCAGTAGCATTTCGTACCACGAACCATCGCCTCCCAGTAGAGACTGGCCGATGGTTTAGTATACCATATAACGAAAGGTTATGTGTTTTATGTAATGAAACAAAAATTGCAGATGAATATAATTTTGTATTAGAGTGTAGTGCTTTATCCAGTATAAGAAAAAAATACCTACATAGAAAATATTGTATGAGACCAAATGTAATGAAATTTTATGAAATCATGTCAACCTTAAAAACCTGTGCACGTTTATTTTAAAGATATACGAATTAGTCTGTTCTCCTAACACTTAACTTCAAATTTTTGTACATATTTATGTATATATTTCACTTTGTTTATTTGCATACCTATATACATATACATTCATCTGACGTTACTTGTATTGTTACATGAAATTTCTGTATTGTACCTCATGTACCATTTGAGCGAATAAATGAATGAATGAATGAAGAGTTAAAGGGACTGGTTCACGTTTTTCAAAAGAAATATTTTTCATTTTTAATGTTAAAAATTAGAAATATAGCTCATTTAATGTTGACAACCAAAATTTGGACCGTCTGAATGCAAGGATAAGAGCAATACTTTAGTTTTGATTCTTTGTTATGTAAACAAACAAACCTGTGAAACATTAATTTTGTAATTCAAAGCATCTTCATTTTGTACAATCACAAATTTTAACTTTTAAGTATACTTTAGGTTTATATATATACTTATATACTTTAGGTTTATATATATATATATATATATATATATATATATATATATAATAAACTTGGATCAATATCCATTTAAACATCGTAAACAATAACACACCTCAATCTTTGTTTTCGAAACAAATAATAAACTATCTATAATGAGCCTCTGTCGTGATGAATAACCTTAATTTTTTTTTGTGAGACCTTCTAAACATATTAGACTATAGATTTTGATCATTAAACAAACTTTGGGGGGGGGGGGGGGGGGGGGGAATCGTGAATCAGTCCCTTTAAAGTTAAATAAGTGGAATAAGACATCTTTTGAAAACGTGGATAAATTAGTGTTCTGGGATAACGACACGTGTATTTAAGCTTCCTGAAATATGAAAAAATGAATAAAGAGACACCATAGATCGGAGAGAAATATTTATTCGAGGTTCGAATTTCCTCCATTGTTTACATATAGGTTATAGTGCAATATCCTTGACCCAGGCACCTATGAAGGTCAAGAAATATACAAGTATAGAGCGCCAAATTAACATATCATTGAAAATATCTCGAAATATTTGCGGATGTCTTGAAATATAAACTTGCACTCAATAAACGAATTAATTCGCATATGAAATGAAATATAATCAAATAGCTACACACATTAAATATTAGCTGTCAAAGTTATATCCACCGATTGTTACCAAAATGACTAAAACGCTTTACAGTACATAAAAATCACCATTGATATATCAAATCTCATTCATCTTGCAATCTTTTGTTGTCAT
The DNA here is from genome assembly GCF_947568905.1 of Ostrea edulis. Classification (NCBI taxonomy): domain Eukaryota; kingdom Metazoa; phylum Mollusca; class Bivalvia; order Ostreida; family Ostreidae; genus Ostrea; species Ostrea edulis. The sequence continues at coordinate 42,368,795 of NC_079172.1, forward strand.
TTTGACATTAAAATTTCATTTGTTTATATAGAAACAATGAACAAACATTTTTGTATGGAAGTTTAAGAAATCATTGCGTAATTTTTTTTTTTACATAATTTACATCGATTGGAAAGCTTTTTTTTCAAATCTCAGGTTTTATTTAACTTCATTTTATAACGCATTCCATAATTTTAATCACGATTTAAATTTTTATATCCTTGTTGACCACATGGCTTGTAAAACATTGCAATATTATACAAAATTTGATTTTGATCTTTATATGCGATATTCTTGTTATTCATATGCGAAAATCTTCATTTATATCCGATGATCTTGCTATTCGTGTACAAATTTTTTAATTCATATTCGATAATTTTGATTTTCATATGCAAAAATTTGCATTTATATTGACTAATTTTGTTATTGATATTCAAGAATTTTGTTATTTCTAGGTCATGGGAGGATGTCCAATTTCAGGACAGAATAGTGGAAAATCTTGATACATCCCAAAATTACACTAACATGTAGAAATTAGATAATTTATTTTTATTGCTGGTAAAACATCGAAAAATAAAATCAGGCTTTATGATATTAAGATAAGCAATCTTAAAAAATAAAATGAACTTTGAAAACCATGGACAATTTTGATTTTCTGTGCTATGCATCGTATTACATGGCGCAAAGAAAGACAGACGAAAACCACAGCTTACAGTTGGGAAACATAATTTATCTTGTTGACATTTCCATCCAAATGATCGTAGTTCTCCTAGATTCCAGGAAGGTTTAAATAAATCTCCGCTTAAATGTCTTCCCGCCAAACTCCATCATTATGGAGTCAGAGGCTTTCTTCTGGTTTGGATTCGGAATATTGGTAAAGGTACAGTTCTCAGCAACATGGCAACAACCACGCCTATATACAAAGCACCTGTGCATAACCCTAACCCTAATCTTCGGAATGCCCCAAATGAAGAGTCTTCGGATCGTAACTCCCCAGGCCTTATATGACTATCAAGGTAAAGTTAAACAAGATGTGTTTGTGAAACACAAATGTCCCCCATAATGGCCAATTCCAAAGAGTGGCCAATATCACAAAGACAAATATCTTGGTAACAGTAGAAAGATTTTGTCACAAGAAATGTTGATATCCACGGAAAGGTCTTGTCACAAGAAATACTCAAATATCAAAGCTCTAGCACGTACTGTTCAAAAGTTATTAGCAAGGTTAAAGTTTCAGACAGAATTACAGAATGACAGATAGGACAAAAACAAAATGCCCCCCGATCTTCGATCTCGGGGGCATAAAACACGAAAAGAATGGCTGACGTCCTTAAATTAATTTTGGTCAAATCAATAATATTGATAATGATTTCATATGCAATTGAACTATTTACATAAATGAATTGATAAATTTCCATTCTTATTTTTAAATGATGAATCCAGTTGGCAGATTTTCAATAATTTTCTGTACTTTCCGTGTATTTCATTGTGTATACGAATTAGCACCTACAGTGTAGATAGATCCTAACCACTTCAAGTAAATAACATTAATTTTGATTTGGTCACGCCTAGTTTTCCCGTAACCGTGCAGTCATGAAATGACCTGTTGGATTGGCAGACGGAGAAGTTCGCAATTGTCTAAACCGACCGACAACCCCCCCCCCCCCCCCAACCCAACCCCCAACCCCCCCAATAAAAATAAGATAAAATAAAAATGATAAAATTAAAAAAATCTAAATAATGTTCTTTGCTCATTCTTCCAAATATTAAATGGTTGTGGTATGTGTGTGTGTGTGTGGGGGGGGGGGGGGTAATGGGTGTGTCTATGACGTCATAACTTTATCAATTCAAGTTTACATTCTAACCATTCACATCTTCACAAGTCAAGGGTTATTGATTCGTTATCTTACACTAACCGTGCGAATCAATAACCCTGACTTGTGAAGATGACCATACAATGATACATGTATCATCAAAATTAAGAAGCGGTATTCAGCTAGTATACTTCAATGTGAAAATACTGTAACTGAGTATTTGTTTAAATATAACGGAAAATGACCCCACCCACCCCACCCCCCGAGAGAGAGAGAGAGAGAGAGAGAGAGAGAGAGAGAGAGAGAGAGAGAGAGAGAGAGAGAGAGAGAGAGAACGCAACAAACAAATAAAAATTTTAAACATAAAGAGGAAGGCTGGGTGTTTCTCGAGGTTTCCACGAGTGTCTAAACGGCGGGAGAGTTTCCAAACGGCGGCTAACAGGCGTATTCAAAAATAATATGAGGTCACTAACAAAGCGGTACACAAGACTTAACAACGCCATGATCAGCAGAATGACCCTACAATAAAATTTAGGCAAAATGATTTATTGTCGGACATCTCTCTCTCTCTCTCTCTCTCTCTCTCTCTCTCTGACTGGACGAAAAAAAATTATATAGACAACAATGACACCACCGCCACCACCATCAACAACAACAACAACAACAACAAATACAACTCTTTCAATAGTAATAAAACCACTATCAACTAATACAATAACAAATAATGATCATGATAAATTTTTAAAACAATATACAACAGAACAAGTAAAAGACGAAGTAGAAAATTAATATGTCTTGCTCGTAGGGTCCAGAGAACTTTTTACGGCCATTTCTAGACCACAGAAGAAAAAGAAGAAGAGGAAGAGAGGAGAAGGAATTAACAAACAGGGCCAGTTTGTGTGTAAATGATGTTTCCAAATAGTTGCAGCAAGAGGGACAACAATTTGAGGATGTGAGATTATGCCCAAATCGTCGCCGGCGAAGATTTTGGACGATTTGGGACGGGCGACCATTTGGGGTGTAACAGGGGGTTAATCAAATGATTTCATAACTCACAATGAGAGAATGTTCAAACAAAAACATCTGGACAGATGATGATCTAAATAGAGAAGAACCATATATACATGTAAGCACGTGGCTTTGTTTAGATTAAACAAACGAGGAACTTCTAGCGTATCATTATAAAACGGTATTTATATTTTCAAAGTAATAATCAGTAAAATATAAATCACATCAAAGTTGTTACCATGAAGTTAAATCCGTTTGTTAATTGTGTTTCGCTAACAAAGACTCAAGTTTGTTACTTCAACTTCGCAAATTGAATCGTACAAGTAAAACAAAAAACCGAAATAGCCGACGTTCAACAGAGGATATGCTTCCACATGTGTGAATCTATGCCTTAGAGAGAAAGCAATATAATACAAATAAGACTAGTTCACAAAAATGATGAAATATTAAAAAAAAAATGATTATTTCTCACGACAGAAAAATATTGTGGGGACAAATGCTGCCCCGTGATAATTCCCTCCCGGTAACATGTGTGATTTTATGCTTTATTTGAATGTGAGAGAAAGTAATTTAATACAAAAGAGACTTGTTCACAAAATGATAAAATATATCAAGAAATATGTTAATTTCCATTAAATAGAAGAAAAAACATTATGGAGACAAATGTCGCCCTATGATAATTCCGTCCTGGGATTAGGGCAACATTTGTCCCCAAAATATATTGTCATTAAAAATTCAAATTTACAATCAAAATTATGCAAGCATGTGATTTTCACGATGCAAACATTGCAGCGATTGGCGGCTTTCATCGTCGTGTCTAAATGACACGAATTAAAGGGAGGTGCGCTGGTATATATACACTGTATGTTGTGAACAGCAATGTGAAGCATTGAGATCATGTGGCGTGTTCTTATAATTTGCTTTATTGGAATTCTAGTGGAAGAAGTAGAGGGAGGTGGAAGGAGAGTTCGATTAGGAGCCGCTGTACCAGGTAATCTGTCTTACAGTGGGGTGATTTACGAAAATGTGTAACGGGGGGGGGGGGGGGGGTATGTTAGATATATTGCATTGTAATCTCTTTTGGGAGGGGGGTGGTGGTGGTATTTTTTTCAATTTTGTTTTACTGAACTGAAATTAAGTCCTTTCCGGGTATATTATTGCGCATACTCAAAACACCGACCGGGTCAGGATTACTGTATTTTCAAAACAAGAAATGTTTAACTGTCCTCTCTCAATGCTAGTCTGATTGAATAAAATGAAGGGGAAAAAAAGAAAGGAAAAAAAAACATGCATATTTCTGAAGGACGTGGTTTGTTGAATACAACTTGGACACCAAATTATTTAAAAATTTGACCTAGCTATGTGCTTATTTCCTTAATCAGTGCAGACAATGCCTTTAGCATTTAAAAAAAATCACATCTTTACAACCTTGTTACACAATCTAAGAACACCTGAAGCAAATCAGTTTTAAAGTGAGGGAAGGGCTTTTCAACACAAATCTACATTAAAGAGTATTTTTATTTTCTCGTGCATAATTGCTAAATGCAGGTATGGGGGTTTCCTGGGTTTCCTCCAGTAACAACAGAGAAGCGGTTACTAGTATTCATTTGTATAGATATTGAGAAATCACATAGAACCTTTACAATTGTATAGATATTGAGAAATCACATAGAACTTTTACATATTGTATAGATATTGAGAAATCGAGTGAACCTTTTCATATTGTATAAATATTGAGAAATCGAGTGGAACTTTTACATATTGTATAAATATTGAGAAATCGAGTGGAACTTTTACATATTGTATAAATATTGAGAAATCGAGTGGAACTTTTACATATTGTATAAATATTGAGAAATCGAGTGGAACTTTTACATATTGTATAAATATTGAGAAATCGAGTGGAACTTTTACATATTGTATAAATATTGAGAAATCACATAGAACTTTTACATATTGTATAGATATTGAGAAATCGAGTGGAGCTTTTACATATTGTATAAATATTGAGAAATTGATTGGAACTTTTATATGTTGTATAAATATTGAGAAATAGAGTGGAACTTTTAGATATTGTATAAGTATTGAGTAATCGAGTGGAACTTTAACATGTTTTCTAAATATTGAGAAATTGAGTGGAACTTTTACATATTGTATAGATATTGAGAAATTGAGTGGAAATTTTACATATTGTATAAATATTGAGAAATCGAGTGGAACTTTTACATATTGTATAAATATTGAGAAATCGAGTGGAACTTTTACATATTGTATAAATATTGAGAAATCGAGTGGAGCTTTTACATATTGTATAAATATTCAGAAATCGAGTGGAACTTTTACATATTGTATAGATATTGAGAAATCACATAGAACTTTTACATATTGTATAGATATTGAGAAATTGAGTGGAAATTTTACATATTGTATAAATATTGAGAAATCGAGTGGAACTTTTACATATTGTATAGATATTGAGAAATCACATAGAACTTTTACATATTGTATAGATATTGAGAAATTGAGTGGAAATTTTACATATTGTATAAATATTGAGAAATCGAGTGGAACTTTTACATATTGTATAGATATTGAGAAATTGAGTGGAAATTTTACATATTGTATAAATATTGAGAAATCGAGTGGAACTTTTACATATTGTATAACTATTGAGAAATCACATAGAACTTTTACATATTGTATAAATATTGAGAAATCGAGTGGAGCTTTTACATATTGTATAAATATTGAGAAATCGAGTGGAGCTTTTACATATTCTATAAGTATTGCAGAGGCGGATCCAGGAATTGCGGTTACGGGGGGGGGGGGGGGGGGGGGCGCCACTTTATGAGGCAGTGGGTCCAGGACGAAGCCCTGGAGGGGGTGCAGATGGTAAAGCCCCCGGAAGCACCTGGATTTTACAGATTTTTGGGGCTTGAAATGTTTCTCCTATTTAGTCTTTTATACTATTTTCTATCATTTGATAAGGTGAAATTAATAAAATGACCCAATTTTAAGGGGTTTTGGAAAAAATTAAGTTCTACCAATAAAGGAATTCAAGAAATCAAAAGATTTTGTCATTTATTTCTCTGGAAGTGGAAAAATTATTGCTTCTTTTATTGTTTAGTACATTTTCCGAAACAAGATACCGCGATTTACCTTAAATTTGAAAATTTTAGGGGGGGGGGGCTCTAAATCCGCCACTGTATTGAGAAATTGAGTGGAACTTTTACATGTTGTATAAATATTGAGTATTCGAGTGGAATTGTTACATATACGATAAGGAAATCAAATTGATGTAAGATCTTGTGAGCTGTGCTAGATAGCTCCCTACCGGCGAAAGTTACTACTGGTTCGCACTTTGTCCGTCCGTCCGTCACAACTGATACCTCGTTCACACGAAGAATTTGATTTGCATTAATTAAGTTAATGCGCATTAATTAAAGAATCCGCCTGATAGATAAAACCAAAAAACTGGCTGGAATAACAGTCCATGACTCATTGCAGTGAATAACAGACACAAGCAACGTTTACCAATTTATTCATATATAACAGCAATGACACATTCGGGATATACTGAAATGGACAATATCGGCCGCATGTGAAAATTTTGTGGGGTAACTGGGGAGTCACCCAGTGAGCCAGTTTAACTTAACTTGTAAGGGGTGCACTGGGGGGCCCCGAGTAAAACATTCAGTGCCCAGACCTGAACGGACGCCAGCGTTCTAAGGAGGTAAGCGAGACCCGCCCTTCTCACCCTGTCTCCTGCAGTGCTACCTGGTATGTACATTATCATGTTGGACATAAGCCCCAAACATGCATCAGACTGTAGCATCCCCTCACTGAAGTGAGGTGGATGTGGGCCCAACCGTCCCCGGTGGTGGCCCCACTATTAGTTTACTTGTTTTAACTTGTACGACTTTTAGTACTGTAAATTGCCCCCTGCTTTAGAAGCAGGTGGGGGAAACAACCAGGTTTTGGAGCAGAAACAGTCATCACATACCATTACCGACTCCCCAGTCCCCCCCCCCCCTTAAACATGCGACAGTCTAATTAATTAGACTCAAATACACTAACAACAATTTGCCTTAATATTAAAAATTCCCCCTCAACATTTGAAAAGTTGTTATTAAGGCACTCCATCCCAAATGGCAATGCAGTCACACTTGGTGTGGTCCAGGCTTTACCATTTACTTTATCCAGGTAACCTGTTGGGAGTCTTCGTCTGTTGCGAAACCTATGAAAGAGAAGGTAACAGCAGAACCAAAAGGAAAGAACATGTATATACAAATCAAAATTGGGGGAGGGTGGGTGGGTGCTTCGGTTGGAAAAAGTGTAATGAATGGGTTCGATCACAGGGAGTACCGAGTGTGACGTAGTGCATACAAATTAACTTGTACCATCTAGCCGCTAAAGTCACGTAGACCCGACCTACAGGGTGTATCAAAATTAATACGGACTATTTGATATAAACTCAAATAATCTCGATTATTTAAAAATTTAAAATTAAAATTAAAAATTCAATACGCATTCACGTGAACAAGGCATTAGTTTTCTGGACTTCTTTCCATCTTGATTTGATTTAGGCTTGTATCGCTCTATTGAAATACCATTACTTTTAATAACTATATATACATGTATATGTCAAGAATCTTTCAAAGGATGCCCACTATCCGACTCAGAGAATACATGATTGAATAGGGAATTAGTTTGATTACGTTTAGATGCATAATTTGCATGAAGTGTGTAACTTATATAGCTTGATGTAAAACACATGCTTTTTATTCCTACGATGATATCCCAATATTACGGTATATGGGTTGATTGGGTATAGAATTATGACTGCATATTGTAGATACGACCACGCCTCAGCGTTTCACCTTAAACAGGGTGTGTGCAGACAACGGAGCTCTGGTGGACAGGGGCGACAATGTGATTTCACTTGAGTCCCTGTACTGCCTGCCGCCCCCCGGAGAAATAAGACGGTGTTTCATTGTCGGTAAGTCTAAAATTAAACGTATCTGGAAATATTGATTGGGATATATTGCACGCCTTTGATTTATGCCACATTTTAATGTAAATCAGTAAATAATTTATACAAAAAGTTGTACAACTTGAAAGTTCTTAAATGTATATGCTGTTCTGCGTGTATAGGAGTTATACAACGAAAAGATATAATGTACATTGACTTTGACCATTCAAAACATTGGAAAGTGAAATCCGCTTATTGGAAAGATCATGAATACAAAACAAAATCTCTTCTGTAGACCGGACGATTTTCGCTTTATGCTATATTCGCCCGAAGAATTAAAAAAATATTTCGTCTCAAATTCAGCCCAAACCATTTATTATGAGTGAATTGACATTCGTCAATTCAAGATGGGGGAGGAACGGGGACCAGGGACCATTATTTCTCAGTTAACACTTGGGTAAAATTAAGAAAAAGTGATACAAAGCAAATCGCAGAATTCTGTATGGAGTTGGAGCAATTTCCAGTAGAGAAACTGGGATATTTTATATAAATTGATCAGCTCAAGTACAGAATAAGACGAAAATAGTTCTTTTAACATTGTGTAGGAATATTTTAAGTAACATTGAAAAAATAATTTGTTTCGTATCTATTGATGATACAATATTTATTCTGATTCTAATTAGATTGTAAACTTGATTATGCTAATTTTGTTGGAATATTCATAATTTATCCATAGTACAGTAATAAGTTCTTAGCTTGTTTAATCTAAATTAATATTCAAATATATTTGATTAGTTGACGAATTTTTTGGTCGATAGTTTATAATTAACCACTACTCCTATATGTTTTAAAAATGAAATAATGTATATTCATTAAAACACAGGGCAGGTACACAAGGTTGAATGGTAGATAGGCCTACAGGTAGACAGGTCGACAGGTAGACAGGTCGAAAGGTAGACAGGTCGACAGGTAGACAGGTATGTTCGAGATAGACCTACAGGTTGACAGGTCGACAGGTTGACAGGTAGACAGGTATGTTCAAGATAGACCTACAGGTAGACAGGTCGACAGGTTGACAGGTTGACAGGTCGACAGGTAGACAGGTATGTTTAAGATAGACCTACAGGTAGACAGGTTGACAGGTCGACAGGTTGACAGGTCGACAGAAAAATTGTCAAAACATTATTAAAACTGTGTTTTTATATCCTTATTTACACAATGATAACTTGTAATTAAAGTTGTGATATCTTGTCGATCTGCTGATCTTTCCCTGTGTAGACAAGAATCAAAATTCATAATTGAAACATATATGAGATCAAAGCATTGTTAAAAGATTATTATAACAATGATTTTATATCCAAAGTTGCTGTATCCTGTCGACTTGTCTACCTGTCAACTTGTCTACCTGTCAACTTGTAGACCTGTCGACCTGTCAACTTGTCTACCTGTCAACTTGTCGACCTGTCAACTTGTCTACCTGTCGACCTGTCAACTTGTCGACCTGTCTACCTGTCGACCAGTCATCGCTGATCGTGCAATGTGTAGACACGAATCAATAATTAAATGAACTGAATTATTCATAAATTATACCTAATTTGCAATAATTATTTTTTACTAATTTCTTTGAAATTAGTGCCTCGATTTTAATATTATGAATATTTATGAGTTTTTATTTGAGGTTTTTTCATGAATAAAGTACATTTACATATTAATTTGTAACAAAACCGATTTACTACTACTTATGTCGATGGGACTATTTTCGTCTTATTATGTACTTGATCATACGCAGAACAAACTCTTTTGATGGAATAGATAAATAACTTAAATATGTTAGATTCATGTAGAAATAGAGTTCTACTCATTCCGGAGAAGAGAGCACATTTCACACTGACAGATTTTTGGCTTTTGTTTGTAGATTATGGGACATTTGATCGGGCAGTTTGTCCAGATAAAGCTTACATTAATGGATTTCTTAAAGAAGGCGGCCGGAAACAACTAAGATGCTGTTCCTGTAGGTAATATTTTATAAAATTATCAGTTGGTAATGTATCTGTTATTAATGAGTTCAATCCATGGTTCTATCGCACCAACCATGAGCACAATACCGAGGACGAAGTCCGAGGTCGATATTGTATTTTGGCTGGTAAGACAAATAGAGAATAATGCATACCATTTTCCATATCACACACGATTTATCAACCGGAGATCTCAATATTAGTCTTGAAAGGGTCGAAATCCTGATAATGACTTAGGGATGATTTGGCACGCACGTGCATGTGTGTGTGTGCCCCAAATGCCCCAGTGAAAACTACAGCAACATCTTTTCAATTTAAAATAAATTTGATTTAATGTGACAAAACTACAGAAAATTATCCACCATTATTTTTATATGACGTCAGAAATCAAGAATTATCTCGTCTAATATCTTATTTTGTTTTCCTACTAAAAAGTATTTTTTTTAAAAAACATAATAATATGTAATATGTCTATCAATGAATCTGTCAAGGAACAGAATTACACTAAGAGGTAATTAACAATAAATTGCCCTAAATTCACGGATAGCAAAATTATGCAAAAAAGTGTGTACGTTTTCACCAAACTTTTAAAAATTCAGAAAAAGTCTTCAATAATTTATTTCGCCGTAGATCTATATGCGTCTTAGGATTACAATACTTAAAAAAAAATAACACGAAACAACAAATTTCAGTTAGAGAAACAACCTTCATGAAAATTTGTAAAGCTTTTAATCAAAAAGGGCAAAAAATGGCGATTATTGTTAAAAAGTTTTCAACCGTCGTAATCCTCCCCCTACTACATGTATGTACATGTATATAGTTTGATCCATCCTATTTAGGATTCAAATCGCAACTTGGAAGAGTTAAGACACATCCGTCGTGTCAACAAAGCCACGCATCGCCAACATGTTTTACAATAGAAAACAGCAAGTCCTACAGCAATAGATTTACATACATATGAATATATAGTTTTCTTCCCAGCGCAGAACCGTAATGTAATAAAAAAATTTCAAACTGTATTAACCTTTCTTTTTTACACGCTTCTCATATTCAAAATATATTTGCATTATAAGTATTGCTTTGGAAAATGTTTTGAAAATTTCAAAACCTTGTAGTTCTAACAAAAATCAGGTGTAAAAAACAAGAGATAGTGTTAATTTATTGGAGACCATCAGTCTGTCGAACTTTGGTCGTGATCCACAATTATCATAATGCTACTGTTTTATAATCTGTATCTCATTAGGTTAATGCCTTATAAGTGATCCAAACAAGAATTGATAAATCAACCTGTGTGTGATAGCGCGTGCATTGTAATTTTCAACATCTTAAATCAAGCGTTGATCTAAAACATTTCTTTTTTATTTCAATAGAATGTTTTGAATTGTATGTTGCAGATATATTTTTGGACTCTATACTCGTCATTATCATCAACATTATTCATGCTAATATCTAAGTACCTATAACTATCTTATCAATGAGAAAAATGGAATACAATTTCCCTATCCCACACTCGTACTTATGAAGGATTCTAGGAGTCTCACATGGGTAATGTCGGTCTCATGCTGGTGATTACGTGGGAAATGGTAATTATAGTTATTTAGAAATGACGGAGAGATAATACAAAGCAATGATTTCAATTAGCACTTTACTTCATAATTCAACATAATTTTGTCTCGACTTCAGTTATTTAGAAGAAAATAAACCTCAGTGAATATTCATGACAAATGTTTTTATTGGAGCTTTCTTGAAATTAAATCAAAAATTGAACGGAATACAACTGGATGTAAGCATCAAGCAATGATGGAAATAACTGTCTTTTCTTTTGTTCTTTGTGCTGATTTAACCATTGTGAACATCTGCCAAATGTGTATGTGACTCATACAGTGTGTGTCTCCGTGCCTGTCACCCTCACTTTTAGCATCACACCTGGCTAGTAGTCCAGGCTGCGAAAGGGGAACAGACTGTGAAAGTGACCGATATATATAGGATCCTCCTCGAGGTGGTAGATGAAAGCTGAGTACCCTACGGCCCTAAACGGAACCACGGGGTCTCGGAGGGGACTAGACACCCTGATGCAGGGATGGTATGTATGATCCATCGATGTGTGGACAAGCCCTGATGCCTGCAAACATAAGATTCCAGTTATGGGTCAAATAGATACTGCAGTAGACAGATGAGGATAAACAGCACTTCACGACAACTCGCATCGTCGGAAACCCACGGTTGATTACGATTCGTTCCTCTCTCCATCACCCGTGGGTCCATTCATTCCTACTCGCTCATTCTCATGAATAATAATTAATGAGGCAATTTGATTGGCGCTCATGGAAAACCCTAAGCGAATTTGTCCAATCAAAAAGACGCTTTCAGCCCCATTTCGGTATACAATTGCGGTGATAGTAAAGTTAAGTTAGTTCTACTTTTAAAAACAGAAGAGTTCCATTACTATTACAATCACTTTGATTGGACGATATTTTGAAATATTTATTCATGAGAACTCGCCTAGAAAAGGAAAACTTCCAACAAAATCTAAACAGATGGAGTTTGTCATCGTCTAAGGAAGAAAACCCCAACAGAAAAACGGCACAACAAGACGCCAAGACATGTGAACACTATACGAACTTACACAAAGATGTGTGCTGACGAAAGACTAAACATAGTATTATGATTGAAAACAAAGATGGCAAGTTCAACAATGGTAGAGAAGAGACAGGGGATGCTTACTCCTCCTAGTCACCTGATCCCACCTCTGGTGTGTCCAGGGGTCCGTGTTTGCCCAACTATCTACTGTGGTATTTTGTATTGTTTATAGGAGTTATGAGATTGATCACTGTTCGTTATCTTCACCTTGCATTGAGAAGATGGAACGAACACTTTAAAGAGATTCTCAACACGGACGAGTCAGTAAGATCTATCTTAGACGAAGAAAGTACGGAATTACAGATCTGAGATAAACACCAGTGAACTCTCACGGTAGTGTAGAAGTAAGAAATGTTATCAAACACGTAAAAAGAATGACAATGCATCAGGAATAAACTCTATCGTAATGGAACTACTGAAAGCAGATATAGAACTCACAACAGAAAAGGTGGGGAATCCTCTTGATAAGATGTGGAATAATACCTGAAACATGCATGGCTCACTGCGGGTGTGACCGGTCGACAGGGGATGCTTACTCCTCCTAGGCACCTGATCCCACCTCTGGTATATCCAGGGGCCCGTTTTTGCCCAATTCGTTATGAGATTGATCACTGTTGGTTATCTTCACCTTTTATACAAGAAGGGATGTATGAAAGGTGAAGATAACGAACAGTGACCTATCATAAAGTTGTCAAGAAATGGGAATCTGAAAAAATGCAAGAACTGGAGAGGGATCGCTTTATTCCTTATAGTCAGCAAAGTCCTTAGAAGAATCATAATTGAAAGGATCAGAGAAGGAATCGATTCACTGCTGCGGAAAGACCAAGCTGGTTTTCGAAAAGGACGAGGTACAACTGAACATATCGTCGTATTTCGCAACATCGTAGAGCAAATATAAATGAATGGCAAACTACAGTATACATTGCTTTTATTGACTTTGAAAAAACCTTTGATTCCATCAAGCTTATGAAATTTGTGAAAACGTGGAATTCCAGGAAATTTAATCGGTATGTATTGTATGTAAAACTTATACGGTACCAATTTTGATGCACCAGATGCGCATTTCGACAAATAATGTCTCTTCAGTGATGCTCAACCGAAATGTTTGAAATCCGAAATAACTATGAAGTTTTAGAGCTAAATATAGCCAAAAACAGCGTGCCAAAAAAGTGGAGCATTCACTCCATTTTCATTGACTTCCTCATTATCTAGTCAATCGCTATGAGGAATAAAAAGCCAAACAGCTTGCAGCCCTGTTTCACTCCAGTTTTCACATCAAACCATTCTGACGTCTCCCCTTCACCTATTGCATTAAAAATTTCTATACAATGGAATTGTAACAACAAATTGATGATCTAAACATTGTGAATGATTTCGCCATATCATCGTCAACGAAACTACACATACTAATGAAAACAACAGACATGGTGGAGGAAGCAGAGAGAATAGGACTCAAAATTAACCTCGGGAAAACAAAAGTTATGAGAATTAACGCTAGAAATGAGGAGAAAATACACAAATAGAAGAAATAGATACGTTTACATACATAAGTTGGTTGTTTTACGTCCAGTCGAGAATTTTTCACTCATATTGAGACGTAACCAGCTGTAGGTGAAGTACCACACATTTAGTCTGACCCTTAGCGATCAGGTTCTCTAATGTGTCAACGGAAAGATGATGGAAGTTCATTGGACATACATTGAGACTAAATCCTACTGGTGACTGTAAATCAATATGTGCACCCATGAGAAGAAATTAACTTGGCGTTGCACAACAGAAAGGAGAGCGCAGATGCGAGCTGGCGGTCGTAGAATGAAACGAGACAGAAAACAGCCAATAGCAATGAATGGAGGCGCTCTGTGTAGGCTCCCTATGTAACACCAGGTACGCGGAGGATAGGTGAAGGTAACGGATGCAAACATTCGTGATACTGGCTTGTCTCCGGAAAAAGTTTGTATCCGTTAAATCAGCATTAACGGCCCTAGCTAATGAGAAGACGGTAGTGTCATGCAAATAAAGTAAATATTGAAATATATAGTTCATCTAAACATCAACGATCAAGGTTGTAAGTCAGGGATCCAGGATTCAATGTTTGAAACAGTTTCCTTTTATTTGTCATGTCTATTCAAAACAAATGATCTTAAATATACGTATTGAAACATAACCACATCAATTTCAGATATTTGGAAGATGTAGATGTATCTATTTTCATGTCGAAAATTTCTAATTATGTTTTACATTACAGTAATTGGGGTTTCTTACAATGATGATGAATGCATCGAATATTTCCGAACATGGACAAACTTCAGATCACCATTAACCAACGGGTACTACTTGACTGGAGACACTCCGGTTTCCGATGGGTAAGTTGCAGATCATACTTTTTTATAATGAACACGAGATCGCCAAGCATATAACAACTGACAATGCATTCAAACGAAAGGTGGAATTTTGCTGTAGACAACTACTGTCGTTCCAATGCAAGGTGAAGATAACAGCATATCACTGCGCTTAATCGAGCATGCAAACTTTTTGGCGCTGCTTCTCATATATTTCAATAAAACGTAACTGGTTTTACTTGGGCTCTCAGTGACCAATCACATTGACAGAATTGCACATCGTGGTTATCCCAAACTTATTGTCATTGAAACCATACGACCAATCAGGAAATGAAATTTGCATGCTCCATCAAACGAAGTGGCACACTGTTATGGGAGTGACAGTAAATGAAACAAAATGACAGGCACTTACTTTCCATGAATGAGAAATTGTCAGTTGTCATTTGATTTCATCTCCACTCTGTTTCTGTTGTATGGATCATTCATTGAAAGATGTTCAAGTTCTATTCATACCCAAAACTCATAGCCTAAGGATGAAATTTTGTATTATTAATTTAAACATTTATCATAACTGTTGAAATATCTCAAAGAATTACATATATTTTGAAAGGTATTGTTGGCATATATTTTGAAATATCAAAGTTAGTCTTGAATTCTTACTCTACCTTAAACTTTTTGATCATTATTTTCAGCATGGGTGGTATAAGTGGTTTTGTCAAAAGAGGTTGTCTATTCAGAAGAATAATACCGCCAAATCATAGACGGACACACAAGCAGCCTTATTAAAATAAATCTCCTTGTCTATATCGACGTGTTTGTGTCCTTTATAGAGGTCGGCGACGTGTCTGTGTGGTTTATATAGGCCAACGATGTGTCTGTGTGGTTTTAGTTGGTCAACGACGTGTATTGTTGTTTAACATCCCACTCGAGATTTTTTTCACTCATTTTAAGACGTCACCATTGCTGGCTAAGTGCTGCAACAGTTAGGCCTATGTTCGGCGCTTACGGCCTTTGAGCAGAAGGGGGTTCATTATCATGCCACACCCGCTGTGACAAGGGTACTAGGTTTTTGCGGTCTCATCCGAGAGACTGCCCTATTTAATAGCCTCCTACGACAAGGAAGGGGCACTGGGGACCTATTCTACCGGGATCCCCAGGGGTTGAGATTAATGAAAATGAGGATTGTTACTAAATAAAATATCGCCGATATTTCTAACTGTCGATTTAAAGGCCACAGCAAGATTTTTTCTTCTCATATACGAGAGTCTGAATACCTGGTAAATTCTACCTCGTATGAATATGAAAAACAGGTCATCGAATAAAGGAGCATATTTCATGCCCATGGGAATTTCAAAAGACTGTTGGAAAATGTGATCACCAAATACTATGTAGATATTGTCAATGAGAAACTCTAGCATTTTCTTAATAAGAAGGTGAAGATAACGGACATTCATCAATCTGAGAGCTCCTATAAGGAATACAGAATTAAGAGTAGGGCAAACACAGACTCCTGGACATACCAGATGTGGGATCAGGTGCCTAGGAGGAGTAAGCATATCAACTTCAAAGAACTCGTATGTAGAAGAGTGGTGTTTAACAATCGTTTTTGGATGACTGATTACAAGATATGAATAATTCTGTGTTATATCTTTATCGGAGTACATGTAGTTGTCCATATTTCAAATCGCATATTTTCTAAGTCATTGTGAGGAATGATCGTGTGAAGTTTCCACAAGTCATGCATTTTAATGTTGTTGATTTGGGAAAAGTTTTATGATTTACTAAAGATTTTTTTAGAAATGTTTAGAATCCACATTTGATCTACGCCACTTCTCGCGTGAAAGGTGGAGATAACGAACAGTGATCAATCTGATAACTCCAAAAATCAATACAAAATAGATAGTTGGGCAAACACGGACCCCTGGACACACCAGAGGTGGGATCAGGTGCCCAGGAGGAGTAAGCATCTTCTGTCGACCGGTCACACCCACCGTGTGCCCTATATCGTGATCAGGAAAACGGAGTAAATAGGGTAATCCATAGTCAGAATCACCAAGAACGACCTACTTTCATAGGCATGAAACACATCCGACAGCATTTGACCCAATGCCAGGTTGTAAACATTGGCAAACTAGATCGTTATAACGACCCTAGAATTTGTGAAATACTGAATTTAAACGAGACTTTTAAAATCCCTTTAACTTATTTGTCAGGAGCCTGCCCAACATAACATGCTTGAAAATAAAATGTTACAGGTGTTTCAATAGCCTCGCTTAGAAGCAGCATTTCGCAATTTTTATGGTTAATATAACGATATAATTTATCAGCACAACTTTTCATTGCGTAAAACGCTCTCTGACATGTTTCATACCAATAAGGCCGTTCTCTGCACATTGATGTTGACTAAGGTTTATTCCGTTTACCCGATCAATGTATCAACTATTTCAATCATTGCGCATGAATATCTATTTTTGTTTTTGATATATTTTTTTGAAGAGACATACAATGGTATCTTATTTCAAAAGCACAAGTATCCATATAATAAATACATATCTAAGTATTTTTACAGTCAGTACAGATTGATAATTCTCTCAATATTTCATCTTTCATTGTAACTCTATTTTTAAGAAAGAAAGAGAGAAAGAAAGAAATATTAGATATAAAGAAAGACTTATAGAGTGTGAGATTGGAAAGAAAGTGATTGTAGTTCACCTTCAAGGGATCAATATTACGTCCAAATATTCATAAGATAGTGAATAATCTAGACAATCTCCCCCTACGCTTTTGTTTAGCCGCCTTTTCCGAAAGTGGACTACTTTAGATTTGACTGAGTTTATACGGAGCAGTCATTTTTTAACACCAGCTAAATACAACATCCAGCACCAAGTCCTTCTCGCCCTCATCTTTCGCAATAAACGATATGTCATCTACATTTAGAAGAACAATCAATTTATGGACATCGATTTGAATTCAATTGTTTAGATGACTGTTTGTTATCTTCACCTTTCGTGTTTCATTGTATAGCAAGATCATTAATGAACATTGCCAATAGCGTTAGAGAAAGATTGTCTCCCTCTCTAACACCCGCTCGACAACCAAACCAGTCGGTATAATGGTCGCCCAAACAAACACATGAATAGGCGTCACAGTACAAGCATTTTAACTTGTTAAATGTGGGCATTCATCCATTCTCGATTAAACTATATTCCATCAACTCTCTGTCGAATCTATTTTAAATTATCATATCCAGTGAGATAGGCACTCCACAGCGAATGCCAACTTGTTTAGGTTATACAAAAGGGCTATGTTTACCACATGCACAAGTATATATTTGATACCCAATTTCTGCCAGATGGACAAACCTGGTCCAAGCCTGTCTAATACATACATATTGCCTTGAAATGACAACACCTTTGAATATTCAACATCATTTTATTGATGCTTCCAAAATATGATTCAACAGCACAATTTACGCAATACTACAACAAATGTAATGTAACAAGAATTACATGTATAAGTGGATGAAAAAGGTCACAATGTTTTGTGGGAACAGGGCATACGTACAATTGTACCAAAACAGTGTGGACACAAAGGAGGCCGAGTGTTTGCACAAGTGCCTAATCCGAACGATTACCGCGCTCTGGAACAGTGTACGTGTTATTGCCCTTTTTCCTGTCTGCAGCGCCACCTGGTTTTACATTTACTTTAACAGACTGTTGCCTCTCCCAACTTGAACGAGGTGAAGTTGGAGGTGGGACCTGCCCTGGTAGGCCATGACCCACGGTTGCTACCATATTTGCACAACTACACACTTACTACTTTAATCCACTCTCCCTCCCGCTTTGTATGCAGGTTATGGGGCCACTTGATCCCAGCCTACACTAAGGTATCCCGCCACAGGACATAAAAACTATGTCCACTTACAAAAATTGTAGTTCAACACTTGAATTAAAGGTACTCTGAAGGGTAGATGTTTTATTTAAAAACAACTGAATTCCAATTTGCAAGTTGTTAAGAAAAATGTCGAGACCTGATCTAGACAAAGTGTACCATCATGCATGAACATGAGAGTTTCTGAAACCATGATAGTTGTTAGCATCCTTGATAATAACCTTTCTGATAGCCTTATTGACTTTGAGGCGTTTCTTATTTATCACATCACCTGCAGTAGGTGGGGCATGAAGGCAACATTGAAGAAAGCATTAAGGTGGTACTGGGAAGAAGCACCTTGTAGCGGTACACACTGTACTGGATTTTGTGGACAAGCTTAATGCTTAAAACAGCCTTATCCCATTGATCCCAGTGCTTTCCTTTACGACCTAGTCAGTTCATTGAATAATATAAATTAAGGTTACTTTCCCCCTGGCCGCTGGGTTGCTGCATGGTGTCCTGCCCAAAAGGGGATTGGTGATCCAAGAATCCAAATAGTAGTAGTACCCACAAGGTATTTGGTAAGATTAGCATTGATGAACAGAAAATGAAATTAGCATTGTGTTCTAATGTAACTTAGATATGCAGCAGATCGCCATCTTCCCGTGGTCTTGGTTTCGGAATCGGAAAGGTCCATTTTTGCTAACTCGGTTGTCCTGGTTATTCTGAAGCTATGTGACCTAAAATGCTCTGGTACTCTTACGAATGTTTGTAGTACAGCTTGAAACTGGAATTGTGTTAAAGGCTTACATGATATTTAAAGCTGAAAAAAATTTAAAGCTCAAAAATTTACTTATGGTTGTAAAAGGGTTAAGTGTTGAGGTACTGTGTGAAATGATATCCACTTTGACAGAGCAACCTATCTGGTCCGTTTTTGACTTTTGTATAATAATTTGGCAGAGATTGTGATGCGTAATAGTATGGTCTGAGCACTTCAGTGCAAGTATTCTGTAACTCTTAACAAGCCATAGGAGGTAATAGCAAGTGCCACCGAAAATAAGGCTGGCTCGTACATTGAGCAGGGAGTGGATAATTCGGTGGAAAAGTTCATGGGACATAAGAATACGGGTATCCTTGTTCACGCCTGCTGATCTGGGCAGCCCTTCAAGGATTTTGGTGATAATGAAACATTTTGTTGTATCTTGAAGGCCATGCATTTTATGTTTATAGGTGATAGCATTTAGATAAAGTGATACTGTTCTGTAAGACCTGTTTTGTAATGATTGATTGATTGATTGGGGTTTTACGCCGTTTTGGCAACATTTCAGCCATTTTACGGCGGTGTTTTGTTTTGTAATGAAAGGTATCTAATGTAGTGTAATAACTGTTTGACTGTAACTGACCAAGAGGGTTAAATGTAGAAATTGGACTGAGAAGGAAAATTGTGAAATTTGTTTAGTGCAGCCAAGTATACTTGTTGTGTTGATGGCGCTAAGGATCTGTGAAGAAGTTGATCGGCCTCCAGCTTTAAATTTGCCAGATGTCGTGGGGCAGGGTGCTTGGGTTTCCAGTCTCTTGAATCTGAACGTGATAAGGACTCTGGTATAAAATTTTGTTTGGTTGAGATGTATGAAGCCTGAATACAGATATTGGACTTGAGGCATGTTAGTAACAGCTCACAAATAAGGTTAATAACCCTGTCAGATTTGGATGTAGACTGGTTGATAGCATGGACCATTCCCATATTATCAATATGAAATAGGATTTTGGGATGTGCAAACTGGTTTTTCCATAGTGTGAGAGCAACAACCACTAGAAAATGTTTTTAAAAAGTAGTGTCTCTAACGGTGCTTGTTCAACCCAACTACTTGGCCAGGAACCATGTGCCCATGTGCTGGAAACCGCAAAATAGATACCAAAACCTCCCTTTCTCCCTCCTCCCCTGCACTGTCTGTAACAGTTGGAATGTGTTATTGTATACACAAGGTTGAAGCGAAATCAGATATGCCATTGTGAGACTGACAAAAATTGCTCCAGACCGCAAGGTCTGCTTATATTTTTTTTCTTACCCTGATTCTGAGACAAAAAGCTCGTCCTGGGGAAATAACCTTGCAAGCAAAATTAACAAACCAACGAGAGACTGCAGTTCATGAAATGAGACTTTTTGGCTTTGTAGAAGTAATGAAATGAAGACTTGAGTTGGTTTAACTTATCGGCAGGGAGTTACATAGTCATATTGATGGTATCTATACTAGCGGGAAAAAGAAATTGTGCATTATTTAATATATGAAAAAAATAATAAAAAATAACAATGAACAAATTTTATTTTGTGTAATACTGTTAACAAATGTATTCGTTACAACAGTTCATAATCCATTAATGTTAACGTTGAATAACGTCAATTTTAGCACACTCGAAAGACACCGGTATTCGAACTTGAATTAACAAAGTTGATAACGCGTGTGACCACCATTTGCATTCACGCATGCTTGACAACGGCGCCTCATTGATGCCACTAAAGTGTTCAGAAATGATTGAGGGATGTTGTTCCAGATGTTGCTTAAAGCCTGGCCCAAATCAGCCAATGCCACTGGCTGATTTGGTAAACGGCGTAGACGTCGTTCCATTTCATCCCAGACGTGCTCGATCGGCGATAAATCGGAGGAAACAGCTGACCAAGGCAAGACATCGATATTCTGTTGAACAAAACAGTCCCTGACTAAACGTGCAACATATGGCCTTGCGTTGTCTTGCTGCAGAGTGATGTGATTTTGCTGTCTCTGTATGAAGGGTATCACATGGCGCTGAATAATTTCGTCTCGATAGCGTACGCCGGTGAGATTTCCATTGACAATTTGTAGAGGCGCCCTTCCACGTGCTGTTAGTCCACCCCACACCATAACGCTATCTCCACCGAACTGTCGACGTTGCACAACACAAGGGTCCTGGTACCGCTCCCCAACGCGTCGATACACTCTACAACGGCCGTCACCTTACTTCCTCATATTTTAATAATGTTCTTC
Organism: Ostrea edulis; assembly: GCF_947568905.1. Classification (NCBI taxonomy): domain Eukaryota; kingdom Metazoa; phylum Mollusca; class Bivalvia; order Ostreida; family Ostreidae; genus Ostrea; species Ostrea edulis. The sequence continues at coordinate 42,390,455 of NC_079172.1, forward strand.
GTGTAGACGTTACACGACTTATTTTTCCTCAGCAGCATCAACTGTTGACAAGAGCTGCCGTTTTAAGGAACGCACTAAATACCCGATAGACTTAAAATCTCAAATACCTTAAAAGTGATTAAACATTATTCTTGTGATATTGCACTTAGAGAAGGAAATTGAACATTATTTCTTGGCTTTTTTTTAATTTTTTGTTTTTGTTTATTCTATTTCATTTAGATTATTATTACCCATTTTCTCCTTCTTAAAGTTTTAAACATTTCGGGTATTTAGTGTATTCATTAAAATGGCAGATCTTGTCAACAGTTGATGCTGCTGAGGAAAAATAAGTCGTGTAACGTCTACACGAAGAACATTATTAAAATATGAGGAAGTAAGTAGCGTATAATTGAGGTGAAATTTTAATTGACAGGTCCGAAATCTTCCATACTAGTCTGAATTTCGCTGCTGTCATAGGCGAGAAACGACTCCGTGACCTGGACCGGTAAATGTCCTAGTAAAAATAAACAAGTGAAATCGAGAGAACGATGACGTATATCTTTGTTATTTTAAGAACCAGTGACTTAAAATTTGGCATGCAAGTAGTTAAAACATTAATCTATGCAAGGAAAACGACAAACTACGCATAGCTTACCTAGTTTAAGATTTTTTAGGCATTTGAAGCGAGTGGTTAGTGTTTTTTTTTATCTGTGTCAGAGTTAGACCCCTTTCTATATTTATGGTATCACAGAGTTCGGGCCCAAAACGGGCTTAGCCCCTGTGGGTAAGACAGATGGTGTATGTGTCGTATGTCGCCATCTCTTTGGGAGTACCGAGCCTATAATGGAGAAACTTGCAGGCTGGGGAATTGTGGTGAATTAAAGGAACCAGCAACGCGCCGTAAGACAACCTCTTTGTGAATTTTATTGTTAGCTGTTGTTAAATTAGAATTAAGGCGAGGGAGATTATTAGACTCTCAGGGTGACCTAGGACCCTATACAGTAATGAAGTAACAAAAAAACTTCCCAAATAAATTTGCCTTCCCTGTATCCTTCCAAATGTTTGCACAAATTATGAAATTTAATTGGTGTTGCTTCCAAAGAATCTATGGAACTGTTATTTTGAGCACATAATGCATGGATGGTTGTTTCTGCACTTGCTGCAAGCATGCTTGTACCTGCATCCGGGAAAGAAGGACAACTTACTCCCCTATTGAAGTGATTACAGTACAATACTGCGGTACAGTCTACCTGGTTAAATGACCGCCTTGTTTCTGATGAACATAAGTCCGGTTGTGGGTTTCTTACCTATTAGAAATGTACAATAACCAAATTGCTTGGTTAATGTTGCCCCACGACAGTTGTGGATGACTAGCTATTCTGAGGAGAAATTGCTCCTTAAATCTAAATCAATAGCAAGACCTGGTAGGACGATGTCTCGGGGGTACTTAAATAATTCTTGAGCCCGTGTTGGAAATTTTTTAACATGATGCTAGTGAAAATTATGAAAGCGAAAGTCCACTTGTCAATAGCGAGATAGGAATTGGTCTTAGGCTTGGCAATGCACAAACGCCCTTCCTAGACCTTAATATCGCCTTGTGAATTATAATCCTGTACTTCACACGTTGTTTTAATTAGACGGGAAAGGTCTATGAATCTTCCCTCTCACATTTGAGTCTTAATATTCAGCGGGATATAGGCGCCCAAAGAATCATGGCAACTAATTTGTTGGTAAGGTTGAAAGGAAAATGGATCACCCATTCTAACATGGTACTAAGGTCTGATGTGGACGTTGTGGGGATCTCCTCGTCGGATGTAATTATGCAACAATGGCTGAACTTGTCGTGGGCAGCGTGGTGATGGTGGGGTCACAGGGGTGCTTTGTTTGTACCGCTTTCCTTTCGTATGACTGAAGCTCTGATGCTCTCTCTTCTTTTCCGAGATGCTCGAGTGTTTGTTTTTGTCTTAACCGGTGTAACGGGGCCTCCGTGGCGTAGTGGTTAGGGCATCGCACTCAAATTCACACTGCCTCTCACCTCTGGTATGTAAGAAAGTTCCCCAGTTTATTTGCGGAAGGTCGGTGGTCTCCTCCAAGGTACATTGTATCTGGGTTTTCTCTTCCACCAATAAAAACTGGGCACCACCATATAACTGAAAAATTGTTGAGTGTGGCGGAAAACATCAATCAATCAATCTTAACCGGTGGCATTGTCCTCAGAATGGCAAAGATGTTGTCGGATGCTAATTTGAAAAATGGCTTTCCTATTTAGAATTTTGAAAAGGACAGTGACATCTGGTGACTGTTGTTAATTAATTCATACCGTAGCATAGTCGTAAGGTCGTACCGGTGTAATTCGGATAACAAGAGACACCCTGGGTGACAGCCCAATATACAAACCTATACTAAATTAATAATTGACTATTTTATATAAAATCAAATAATCTTGAGTAAAGTAGCAAATGTGTAAATATAGAAGGTTATCATTACTTTCATATCCAGTTTAATTCACTTCGTCAATATTGCTCTGCCTTATTAGGGGGTGGTGGGTTTTTTCGGAAGTCGAAAGACACTTAACTTTCAATGATATCTGTAAAGATTTGATTTATGATGAGTGTGTCCATAGTTAGCAATATTGTTCAGTTAGAAACATCGCATCTTAAGAAATGAATTTTTGTCCCGTTAAACGTGTGTTCAAAACGGTTCTCATTACAAGGATAAAATATATGAAATAAAAGGATTGGTGAAGCGCCCTCTGTAACCTCCCAAATGTACTCTTCCTAGATGAGCTATCATGTTTAAATTGACATACAGCAAGTAAAAAGGTAATTAAAGACATGTATGTATCGATCATTAATTATCCTCTTCCCCTATAGTTCCGGTACATCCCTTTCTTGTAATAATCTGATAAGATTCTGTCAGCAAAATAAACACATGATATCTTTAACCAAATGAACCTGTGTGTTGCACATGTATCTGATATGACGTGCAAATCCATTATCAATTTTTTCTCTCTTAAAAGTGCAAACTAGACAAAATGCAATATATGGTAATTGAATTAAAAATCGATTACAATAAGTCACTCTCGGGGCTATATATTGCTCATGTTATATCCAAGGGTACAGCAGGGCTCTACGACGCACGATGAAGACAGTATTTTTCGCGATAACGGTTGCCGCGTGTTTTGGTTTGGAAGTTGGTGCCTTGACGCAGTTTGAACAACAGTTTCTAGATGTGAGTATCGTATCTAACAGGAAAACAGAGTAACTTCAAACATTTGGTGATCATATGTCCAATGAATACCAACTATTTCGATACTATACATCAAAAAACAACCATGTGACCATTTATTCATATTGAAATTGAACTATTGCAATGTACATCATGATTCAAATAATTTTATAGGCTCACAACACCAAGAGACGTGGCGTTAGTCCAACAGCGACTAACATGAGAGAACTTGTAAGTAAAATATACCAACGGATTTAGATATTCTAATTGTACAGTGTAGGTGCAACTCCAATTTTAACCGTGCGATTTGTTTCTTCAAAAATTGTTTAATTTAAAAGTACATATGCAACATGTGACAAGGATTGTCCATTTAATGTTTGAAAAAAATCTTACATATCGTTGGTTATCTCTTTAATCCCGTTTTTCCTAGTGCATGCAGTCGTCGATTTCATTACTAACTTCAAATATATTTTAAAAATATACATTTTTTTCTTTAAAAGTTGTTTAATATAGCGATATAGGTTATATCTAACGCTTGCGTAAACTATGGGGAAAATTGCTCGTTGAGTTTTTGAGAATCATTCATATCACGAGTCCCGTTCCTGACATACATGTATGCAACATGCAACAAAGTATGTGCATGATATATACTGATACGCTGGTGAAGAATACTTCTAATTTTAGTCAAGAAAAGGATCAAGGTTTTTCATTTTTATCTCTTGAAACAGAAAGTAGGGTAATAATTCGGGTAAAAGTTGAGTTTCTTTCTTAAAAACTGTAAATCAAACAGGGAGATTTGAAGAATCATCACGTATCATGTGATCTGAATATGTATTCCTACGCGAATCTTTAGCTAAAAGGAACGTGTATATGCATAAACATTCTCGATTGATTAGATTAAGAAAAGATATTTGTATACGGATTTGATGTAAGATGTATCCAAACTTCTCCTTTCTAAATGACATTTTGAAAATGGGTGGGTGGGGGGGGGACAACAACCAAAAATGTTGTTCATCACCAACTATCCATTTGCCTACTACCGACGTAAGTGAGCGGATCTAAATATTTGATTTTAGACGTATTGTGAAAAGCAATCAATATATGTGAGTGGATCCAAAGTTTTGACCATATTGAATTTCTTTAATTTTTACACTATGTCGGGTCTACAGTAAAGTCGAAATTAACTATGGAATGTCTGATGTTAGGTGTAGCCTCCGTACAAGCATTGTGATTAAGAGTTCTCATATTTATTATCGTGGTAGAAATGGAGTGCTGAGTTGGCATCGGTGGCCCAAAATTACGCAAACAAGTGCATATGGGGACACAATGAAAACAAATATGAAGAAGCTCCTAGTTTCGAAAGAGTGGGGGAAAATATAGCTTGGCGTTCAGGTAAGGACACTTACAATAAATCGTGATTGTATAATTAAAAAAAGATACAAAGGACAATGTAATTCAAAGCAAACAATAACACGGCAACTGAGAGAGAGAGAGAGAGAGAGAGAGAGAGAGAGAGAGATGCTACAACTGTATGGATGAAAATAGAAATGACAGTGTGATTACTATTTTCGCCAAGTTGTTTTTCATAGCTTCGTTTAGATCACTTTTGATTTTTCCTGGTAGGCATTCCATACGAATTGTCACACTCCCTTTATATATCGTTTGTTGTGTGTATGATTTTATATTTTCTGTGTAGTTGTATTTTCTCTATGCATTCAAGTGCATCAACCAAATGACTCAATGCATGAAGTAACAATGAAAAGCCGAGGTAATAACTGAATGATGGCAACAATTTTGCATGATATTTTAATTGTTCATTGTTACATATTGCTGCAATAAACTTTTAAGTCCCTTCAAGTAGAAATTATCTCCATTGATTTCTAAAGAACGGATTCTGTCATAGAAAAAGAGGAAAAAATATTCTATGTTTAGGAACTTTGGCATTCCTTTCATATCGTTGACATTACCTTTATCCAGTTTATAATGATTTTTGTTGGAAAATGACGGTTTCAGCCCAAAATTCGGAAAGGGAAAATAAATTTTGGTGCAGAAAAGTTTAGTTGTGCATTTGGACAGTCATTTCCTATCATTTCCAGTTTTTCACTATTTTTGTTTTAGAAAAAGGTAGGTTTTCCTACCTAAAATGGTATTTTTTCATATATATTACCAATAGTATATATATCTTACTTGTTGAACAGTTTTTAAAATAAATCCTAACCTCAATGTTTTATTAGTAGCCTCAAATGTATGAAAAATGTGGGTTTTCTTCTTAAAATTTCAATCTTTAACAATTATATTAAAAAAAGCAAGATTTTACCCAAAAATTACAGTCAAGGAAAGAATATATTCTGCTGTCAAAAGTTTTAATCTAACATTTCAAGGTTGAAATTTGAAATATGAAACTTGTTTTTACTGTATGTTACATGAAATGGACCTTTTCTTCAATTTCCAGTTTTTAGCGATTTTCATGAAAAAACACATCATTTTACCCCAAAATTCCAATTTTCCCATTGAAATACAAAAGCCGATTTTTTATATGTTGTTTGCATGTGTTTTCTTGCATGAATAATCAAAATTTCATTTCTGTTGCAATTACTTTGAGGTTTTGCTCATATATAGCTAGATTGACTAGACTACTTGTACTGAAAAAACTCTGGCCAGTTTGATTAAATAAGGGGAACATTATTAAAAATCTAGACAGTTTGATTTGATTTAAACGGAATATTGAAAATCTAGCCAGTTTGATTAAATCTAAGCGGAACATTAAAAATCTAGCCAGTTTGATTAATTTTAAACGGAGCATTAAAACATCTAGCCAGTTTGATTAAGTTTAAACGGACCATTAAAAATGTAGTCAGTTGGATTAGATATAAGCAGAACATTAAAAAAATCTAGCCAGTTTGATTAAACTTAAGCTGAACATTAAAAATCTAGCCAGTTTGATTAAATTTAAGCGGAACATTAAAAATCTAGCCAGTTTGATTTTAAGCGGTACGTTAAACTTCGCACTTACTGTTGATGATATGAATACCAAGATGATTTTTAAAAATAGTCATTAGATATAACACAATATCTACACTTCCAATGTTTTCACCTTCGATAAATTTACCTATTGAAATAATAAGCATTTCCTCACGAATGGAAACGATGTGAATGAATCTTGATAAATATAGTACGAATATTTTAACGACTGGGAACCACTCGGATCACCTCGGTCGATTCCATCTAGATGTAGGGTATCGGAATCTGCCAAAATTTGCCGAATGGGCTGGGCATATTCGAAAGAAACGAAAAATAAATTTCATTTATTCTTCATATAGGCCAGACGGCTCCTTTAGATGTCGTCACTAATTGGGATAATGAGAAAAATTTATTCAACTATTTCTCCAACTCGTGCACTGGAGATTGCAGTCACTACACACAGGTCAGTAGACAAAGGACTCTGTGAAGGAAAGTGAGAAACGATATCTAATTTTTCATGCAAGATTTTAAGATACTGTCTCTTTGGTTGAAGGTGGTTTGGGCGGAAACTGAGTACGTGGGTTGCGCAGTGGCACACTGCTCTCCCCTGGAGGGAGTGAATTGGGACCCAGCCTATTATTACGTCTGTAACTACGGAGAACGGTAAATTCATCAATTCGTGACGAAATGATATGGCTTGTCAAGTATTTGCTGTCTGTACACCACCGTATGGTTTTGTGCTAATAATTATGAATTTTAAAATTTATTTTGTGAATTATCTATATTATTATGAAAAAGAAAAACCATAGTCTATTTAATTCAGAATATTTTTCGTTGTATTCTGTTAATAACACTCATTTGAAGTCAGCGCTTTAACATGGTAATTAATTTACATACCGGTAGCTTTATATAATCGTTCAATTTTAAAAAACATTGTCTAGTATATGTATGTATATATGTACAATGCAATGAAATTTGTGATTTTCTCACTCATATGACATTCTGTAACATCAGTATTTTTTCGTTCTTGATTTTATTTGTTTCAATTCAAAAGTGGAAATATGAATGGAGATCGGCCCTACGTTAACGGAAGTCCTTGTAGTCAGTGCCCCTCGGGTTATACCTGTAATGACAAACTCTGCAGCTCCTAAATGTAAGTACATATGTGGCGAATTAATATCAAAGAATATATCCCGGAAAATTATCAATTCAAAGAATTTCTCAGATTGAATTTTGGTAGCATCTTGTCTCTTCTTCCATGAATTATGAATGCAAGGTGATGCACTCCTATATATATATATATTTTTTTTTTTTTGGTTTGAAAATGCAACCGTTTAATCTATTTGATGATTTCAGGTCATATGATGCTGCCATTGCTGATAATGCAAGAAGAAAGAAAGGGATCGAAGAACGATAGCATGAAATTATGCATTATATACGGAATGTGTTTATAAATACATGAACAAGTATACCCAAAGAGTTGTGTTGGTACTTTCACCTAATTCAGATTCGGATTCTTTATTTCCTCAGCTCATCGGTTATAAATACAAAATATTTACAAATATATACAAATAAGGTAGTAGAGGATGAGTAGACAGACAAATACAATTTTGAGGATATAAAATCAAAACCTAATAATGTGTATACAAGAGCAGACATACAAGCGGAGGTTGCACCACACCATCTCAAAAGAAGTCACTCATGATGTTTTTAATTTCTTAATAGCGAGCGGCCCGAATAGTTCTAATGGTAACACGTTTTATGGTCTGTTGGAATTCCCATGGGCACGAATTGAGATCCTTTTTTAGTTGACATGCTTTTATATTCTTACGAGGCAAGCTTTATTCAAAAGCTTATACATGAGAAGAAAAAATCTCTATTTAACTTGTTGTGGCCTTCAACTCGATAATTAGATATATCGACATTTTATCTACTACCAATAATCATTTTCATTCATATGTCGATTTGATATATCCCACTGAATTCGAAAAAAAAAGACACCACAAAGTATTCTATATTTGCTTTATCGAACGTAGATGTTAACGGCAAACTAATAACTCAACTTTATGACAAACGAGACGACTTCAGCTTCTCCATCGTCAACTTTCCATATTTATCTAGCAATATTCCAATATTACCTGCATATGGTGTTTATGTATGTCATCTAAGACTGATTCGATACGAAGGAGCATGTTCTGCGCGTGATCAGTTTTTAAATCGAGGTAGCTACTGACAAATAAGTTGATGTTACAGAGGTTTTAACAGTCTCATTTAAAGTCAACATTTTGCAAACTTTATGGTTGTTATACGATCTAATTTGCAAATACAGTCTACCATTGCGTCGATTGCTGTCTGACGTGTTTCATACCGATTGTTAGGTTGTTCTTTACATACTGATTTTGACTACGGATTACTCCAATTCCTTGATGAAGATATAGGGCTCATGGCGGGTGTGACCAGTCAACAGAGGATGCTTACTCTTCCTAAGCACATGATCCCATCTTTTGTGTGTCCAGGGGTCCGTCTTTGTCCTATTTTTAATTTGTAATATTTATAGGATTTTTGAGATTGCTCACTTTTCGTAAACTTTAGATTTCCATATACATCTTTCTAAATGCTCATATTACTCAATCTTTCACAATTCAAAACATGTCAGTACTGTATACTCACACATCACGATTTTCTTCTTCTTTTTCCCCCCTTGATGATTACTCACCATAGGCGTAGCTTGGGTTCGAATATTACCGAGGCAGGGGGTCTGGGTATCGACATTTTAACAACGTAAAAGGTGGGTTTTTTTTTTTTTTTTTTTTACCGAGGCAGCTGCCTCGGTTGCCTCAATGGAAGCTACGCCACTGCTCACAAATGCGTATACATAAGTTTCTCATTCACAGCAGTTAATGTTTTCGTGAGGAGAAAAGATAGGATCTTGATAGAACACTTACTGGATCCAGCAATATATCTTTGTAAGGGTTTTTGTGACGTTTAGGAATCCGGGATAGGTACGGTAACTCATATTCACACGTCCCATTGACTGGGATATCAAATAATTTTAAAACTGATTATAAAGCATGATTTTGAAGATTTACCATAAAACCGCTAGTTTTAGACTTACCTGTGTAGAGTCTGAAAATATTCGCATGTTGTTATAATATGAATATTGTATGCTATTGATGAATATTATATCCTTGTCCATTTATTACATACATATATTTATTCTTTTCGGAAAAAAAAAATCCCAATTTGTTTTTTTTTTTAAATCGCACAAACAACACGCCTATCAAGTAATTAGTTGTAATTATCGTCCTGTAACCTCTCTATGGCGTAGAACAGAATAAATTAATAAAATCTTAATTATTCTATACAATCCTGATTCCATTAAAACATTCCTCTCTTGAGACGTACATGTACAATCTTATTAAATTTAAATCATCTATGATAGCTACACTTGTAGCGTAATATCACAGGCATCTAAATTCTAATCCATAAATTGATATATGATATGATATGATTTATTTTCCAAATTAGGGCCCTCTTGGGCATACAGCATACATGATTGTTAACATTTCAATGTGCAATGTTTATGAAAATGATAATAAAAAGAAAAGAATAAAAAAAGCAAAATATGCACTATTAGTATGAGCTCAAACAATGTTCATAACATGAGACATTTTGAACATGATAATACTTAATGTATTACATGTAAGTGCCACCGTGTATCCTAATGCAAAACAGTCAGAAATACACACAGGAAGAAAATATTTACATGTACATACATTAGTACGGAAGCCGATAGGTGCCAGGGTATAGAATAATATTTATTTAACTGGCGGCCGCCACTTAATTTATGTGGCGGCCGCCACTTAATTTATATGGCGGCCGCCAGTTAATTATATGGCGGCCGCCAGTTAATTATATGGGGCCGCCAGTTAATTTAACTGGCGGCCGCCATATAAATTAAGTGGTGGCCGCCACTTAATTTATATGGCGGCCGAGACTCAAATTAAATCATTTATATGGCTGTCACCAGTTATTCAATTCCTCTCTCTTTCTCTATCTCTCTCTCAAAATGAAAGGGGTGCAATCCCTCCCAATGCTTAGTAATATGTATGTGATATATATATATACAATTAAGAGCATTAAATTATTGTTTTTCTATTGTACTGTTAAATACGTAGAACCACGGGGCTGACCCTCCATTTTTTTTTTTTGACAACGTTCAATTTCTATTATTTTCACATGCAAACTATAATTATTTTCACATGTGAAATAAGATTAATTGGCGGATTGGCCCCCACCCCAATCGTTTGGTGGTAGTAATGAATGGTAAAAATGTAATAATGAATTAACTGATCAATTGAAGGATGAACGGAGCCCCCTCCCTCCAATTTTGGAGATCGAAGTTTGGACAAAAGAGACATTTTAGGTTCTTTTTTTGCTTGTCAACAATTGTAGAAGACAATTTCTCCTCCGACTGTCCCTATACACTTTGAAAAACGATGTTGCGTGTTTGCGTACTATTCTAAATCTTTCCAAAATAATCACTCAGCGATACGAATTACATTGTTTTTGTAAGCCGCCATATATGAATTAAGTGGCGGCCGCCAGATAAAATAACTGGCGGCCGCCAGTTAATTTATATGGCGGCCGCCACTTAATTTATATGGCGGCCGCCAGATAATAAGTGGCGACCGCCAGTTAAATTAAGTGGCGGCCGCCACATAAATTAAGTGGCGGCCGCCAGTTAAATAAATATTAATTCTATACTCTGGCACCTATCGGCTTCCGTATGGAAGTAGTCGTGTGCATGTTTAAAATGATAAATTAGAATGCTGATTTTCGATCCATTTTACTTTTGACATTATTTCATGCTGGTTTTGAAACATAAAGCTCATAATACGTGTATTTACATTAAACTAGTACACGAGTATATCTTTTTAAATCATATTTGGATATTAAAGTTTATGATGAGTGAAAATCACCAAAGTCAATGAATGCTGATGCAAGAGTAATTTTTCTTATTTCATGACAGGTGAAGATTACGGAAAGTGATCATCGAGCATGATTAAAATGACCTGAATGCACTCTTAGATTACATGTGATTAAGGAGGGAAGGGATATAACACGCAATAAAAATCATTGAATGTAACCATGCAAGCGACGCATGTTCGTTTGTGTTGGGAATTTTCAATTGACTGTACAAATATCAAAGTCTGTCTTGTGATTGGGAAGCTGAACCTTGAACTAGTTTAAAACTCATCTTTAATTAATGAACAATTTCATTAATTAAAGATGAGATTTTAAACTGTTTCAAGGTTCACCTTCCTACCGACAGGACAGACGTTTATTTTTTTGCATGGAATGAATATAAATGTGGATTTGCTCAAAGAACGCAGAGAGCAGCGTCTTGTTTTTCTGTCGGAGCCGTACAATCAATGAATAATAAATCATGGAAGTTGACGGACCCGGAATGTGAATTTAAAACATTTTTTGCATAAATGTAATTGCTAATGACTAATTATTGATTAATCAGACCCTATACATGTATCTAGGAATATATAAAAGATGAGAGAAATATTTTTAATCTACTCTCCTCAGAAAGATGTGGACATTATCACTTTCTTTTGTAGTACAGTTTATGCTATGTCTACAGAAGGCCTGGGCGGAAGTGGATGCCTCCGCCATGATAACGGTGAGTACCAGACAGGCAGGTGTAAGAACCTTCATTTAATTTTCTAGAGACAAAAAACATTTTCACTCATTTGAAATTGTTACATACAACATGTACCAAATTTTATGTCGTCTGATTGAAGGCTTTTGTTATAACATATCGTTCGAGGAATCATACTATGTCATATTTTACTGTACATATGACATAAATTGGTTTGGGGTAGTTTACGCTTATAAACCACAAAACTTTAAGATTCCGTTGATTTTCTATTTCATAGAAAGCTTAACAATGCAACGTAACTGTGCTCCATGGTGCAATGTCAAATTTTAGAATAAGTAGTGCCGTCTTGGTTGTTATGGGGGGGGGGGGGGGGGGGGTCCCATACCCCGTTACATTATACAAACATTATACAAATTAAATCTTCAGCGTGCTCAGCCAATTAAATTGCGTGATACAAGTAAAATTAAATTATTTATTTTTATAAAAACTTTAATCAGCATTTCACTTAAATTTCATGTTCTCAACGATCGTCTGCAATGAATTGACATGCAAAATAATCGTTTCAATGTTCATCCCACCTATATCTTTATTTCTCTTGCAGGCTCACAATATATACAGACGAAATGTTGAACCAACTGCATCGAACATGGCAGAGTTGGTAAGTCGAACTTTAAAACATCGAATAATTCCCCCCCCCCCCGATATCTTGGATTTTTTTTTTCGCGTTTTGACATTAAATTGGTAAAACCACAAACGGGTATATAGAAGTTTTCTCTTCTACTAGTATTACACGCAAACCTAGACACAGTGAAACCTGTCTAATCCGAAATACACTGAGACACAAGATTTCTGTCGTGATGCACCGTATGTCGGAATAAACAGTGTAAAAGCAAAGACAGAAAAAATGAAACAGAGAATAAAAACAAGGGTCGGAATGCCCAGTGAAACAGATTGCACAGGTGTCAGATTAGGCAGTTTGCATTGTATTTTACTTAAAGAAATCGAGAATTGCAATACGTATAACATACATAAAGCTCAATTTTGCAAAAAATTAAATTGATACATTTTGCACCCTCCATCCGATAACTTTTTAAGAATTTGATAAACCATCAGTCATCAGATTTCATTTTTTAACCTTTTTTTTTAATTCGCACTAGAGTTTTTAATTCTATTGGATTCAGAAATGATTGTCCACCTCCTCCTCTCCTCGTTTCCCCTGACTGACGAGAGACAACTATACATGTAATAATTAATAGTCTCTTAGCTACCGGTATGTAGATGATAGTATATCTGTATAGTAATTTCATTTTGTTAAATTGTCGTAGAATCTTTTGTCAACAAACCGCTGTACCAAACATAGAAAGGAAATCTACGCGAAGACGAGGTTGAATTTGTAACACGAAAGAATTGTTCTGGAATCCCGTGCTCTCTCTTTCAGCAATGGAGTGACGGACTCGCAAGAGTCGCGAGGCAGTGGGCGGAACGATGTCAATTTCAGCACAACCCTAGAAGAAATAATCAATCAGTATTTAGTTCCGTTGGAGAAAATATTGCATTTACCAGTCAAAGTAAGTTATGGAAGTAGTAGTTTAAAAGCGGATAACAATGAAAAGGTGGTACTCAAAAGGCGTCCTCTGTCAGAAACCATGAATTAGCACATGGTTGCATGCATTCAATAAATTTGAAAGTAAATTGTTTGCAAGGAAGGACGCATGCATCGTCGGAATCCACGGGTTTTCTCTCCGGAAAGTGCAACAGTAACGGGGAGAAAACCCGTGTGTTATGACGACGGGACGCATGCATTTGTAATCGCAATTTTAGATAGCCACCGGAGTCTTTCACTCAAGGAGACTGAAACGACGCAAGTTTAGACCGATTTCTTCCTTTGTCAGTTTGTGAGTTGAACTCTCACGTGTCCTTATACGGTATATACACAACCGTAACTACTCGGCTATTTCCGTAACCGCAAGTAATTCTGGGTTACGGAGAATGGTGTGCGTGGTCCGATTGGGTATGTATACATATTGACTTCCATTTACAAACGGATTCTCTTTGACCACCAAAGGAAACGAATGCTAGGCTCTTGAAGAATAGATAGTTTTAAGTCTGGTTGACGGCTGATTATCAATATCAGTGCACTATGACTATGCGTAAGATAAAAAGTATATATGATGGATACATGTAGGGTCAATCTGATCATGCTCGTCATTTTCCGTAACCGTGGTTAATTGCAGTTACGGAAATAGCCGAGTAGTTACGATTGATGTACGATTCTGGTCGCCGTGGATGCAAGGAATATTCAAAATGCATTTATGCATACAAAAAAGTAGACAACTGTCAGTTTGTGCATTAGGGACCGGTCAATATTTATTGGGGAGTTGGCCCGGTGTAAAGTGCACTAGGACACACATTCATTTTAGCTTACATACTGATAGGACTCCAATGTTTTTATTTTCAACACTGATAGGACAGCTATATTTTTTTTTTTTGCAAATGTATCAATGAACAAAAAATATTATAAAGTATTTCAAACATTTAATTCAACTATCTTACAAACAATAATACTGAATATTGTGAGCATGCTTTATTTCATGTCCAAGTTGAATTACTAGAGAGTAGAAACAATGAAATACTGGACATTTGAATTTTTTAAATATTAAAACATGTAATTAAAATTCACAAAAGAAGTATTCATATAATTTTTTTAACACTCTAGTTTTCCTTTTAGCTCTTACAAGTTTATTGTTATTTCGAATTTCGGTTTGAGCATCACTGAAGAGACATTATTTGTCGAAATGCGCATTTGGTGCATCAAAATTGATACCGTATAAGTTTTACATTACGACCCCTGGGTCGAGGCCTCTGCTTGTGGACTGTTAGTCCCCAAGGGTCTCTACAGTCCAGTAACTACGTACTTCGTTACTAGCTTGAAAATACAGATGTATATTTAATTGCTGTGATAACATTTAGAAATTCATTTCAAAATTAAGGATTATCTCTCTCATGCATAGCTCTGATCCTTGGACGAATTTGGCTCTAGTTTTTTGTTTTTTTTTTGGCACTCTAGTTTTCCTTTTAGCTTTTACAAGTTTATTGTTATTTCGAATTTCCAAATTTTCGGCTTGAGCATCACTGAAGAGACATTATTTATCGAAATGCGCATCTGGTACATCAAAATTGGTACCGTATAAGTTTTACATTCAGCTGTGAATAACATTGCAAAAATTACATTTAAGTTTTGCATGGATTTCAATAATTGAAAGTAAAATTGGTATATCATGTTGGTCATAACTTGAAGGAAAGAGACCAGAATTTAACTAAAGTCTAAACACATCTTTAATAATTTGTCAATACAACCGTGTGATAGAGAACAGAACGGATAAGATGCCCCTGTGGTTAAATGCTGTCTACCTGATCAAGATATAGAGCTCACGGAGGGTGTGACCGGTCGACAGGGAATGTTTACTCCTCCTAGGCACCTGATCCCACCTCTGATGTGTCCAGGGGTCCATGTTTGTCCAACTATGTATTTTTTATTGCTTAGAGGAATTATGAGATTGATCACTTTTCGTTATCTTCACCTTTCACAGAAAATACCGAGATGTGAAAAATACTTATATTAAAGTACACGAAAAAAGAATTCAGTAAACCAGTAATTAAAAGATATGCAAAATGTCCATTGCACTTTAAACATAGATTTAACAAAGAAGAAAAAAATAAGATAAAAATAATGAGATTTGTAACTTCACTAGTCAAATTACCGAACCAACACGACAAAGTAAACAAAAGTTTCTCAGGAGCTTGAATCGCTCAGCTGCACAATGGTGAGACAGATTTTAAATGATAATTATGAAGAACTCCAGAGATTTTTAAAATGAAGTAAAAATGTTGTTTAATCATACATATATATTTATTTATTAGATAGGACACATGCTTTTTTTTTATTACACATCTGATATAAGACAGCATCTTTTAGCTGAAAGCTCAAGTGAGCTAGCTTTTCTGATCGCCTGTTGTCCGGAAAGTGGAAATTTACACGAAAGATTCCTGACATAGTGCAAATTCAAGTTTATTAAAATCATGGTTCCCGGGGTAAGATGAGACGACAATAGGGGATCAAAGTTTTACATGCAAATATATAGGGAAAATCATTAAAAATCTTCTTCTGAAAAATCACAGGGCCAGAAAAGTTTACATTCACATGAAAACTTCCTGACATAGTCCAGATTCAATTTTGAAAAATCATGGCCCCCGGGAGTAGGTTGGGGCCACAATAGGGATCAAGATTTTACATGCGAATATATAGGGAAAATCTTTAAATATGAGCCAAGGTGACTCAGGTGAGCGATGTGGCCCTTGGGTCTCTTGTTTTGCATGCTTAGAAGATAGGAGATAGGGTTTTCAAAATTGGAAATATGGAATGCACCCGTCCCAACCCCCAATAAATATTGACCGGTCCCTTAAGCTGTTAAGACAAAAATGTTACAAACCAATGAAACCCATTAGCAAAACACCATTTCAAAATTCTGACTTTTATCGTGACCTCTAAATTGAAAAATGCGCCGATTAAATGAAATAATCGCTCAGTTTAGTCACATTTTAAAATCTCAACTCTGTTTCATAAACATTTCGTCAAAATTAAAGTATTCTTAGGAAGATGTTGTTTTTGAAGGTTTGGTAGGGATCCTGTATTGCATTCATGACATTAATTAGCGTTGAGCGATTGCTGTTTTTCATCAGCTATTCATTCGTTAAAAATTATCTGTCTATCACCAGGTGATATGAAGGATGAGAGCTTTGTAGAAATGTGGTACAACGAGGTGAAAGATTATGACTTTGAGACGAACACTTGCTCAGCCGAGTGTGGCCATTATACTCAGGTAACTAGCATTATTTAATTCCTCTGGTTTACACGGACAAAAAAGAAAAACCCACCATTTAATTACTCTGGTATACATGGGCAAAAAAAACACCATTTAATTACTCTGGTTTACACGGGCAAAAACACCATTACTCTGGTTTACACGGGCAAAAACACCATTTAATTACTCTGGTTTACACGGCAAAAACACCATTTAATTACTCTGGTTTACACGGCAAAAACAATTACTCTGGTTTACACGGGCAAAAACACCATTTAATTAATATTTACTCTAATTCTCACGGGTAACAAATACTATTTACTCTGATTCTGACAAATAACAAACACTATTTACTCACTGGTAACAAACAATACAAATATTTACTCTAATTCTCACAGGTAACAAACAATACAAATATTTACTCTAATTCTCACAGGTAACAAACAATACAAATATTTACTCTAATTCTCACAGGTAACAAACAATACAAATATTTACTCTAATTCTCACAGGTAGCAAACGTACACTATTTACTCACAGGCAATAACAGTACAAATATTTACTTTCGTTCATGGGAATGTTGATTTTGTTACTAAATGAAAGAGGTGCATGCCACCACACAATAAACACTACACAGATGCAGTGGCGAATTTAATGGGGGCACGCCCCCCCCCCCCCCCTCTAAAATTTTCAAATTTAAGGTAAATCGGTGTCCATTGTTCAGAAAAATAAAAGAAGCAATAATTTCTTCCCCTCCCGGAGAAAAAATGGCAAAAATCTTTTGATTTATTGAATTAGTTTTCTTGGAAGAACTTTTTCCCCCTAAAACCTCTTAAAACTTGGGTTATTTTATTATAATTTTACATTATTAGAAATAGTAGAAAATTGTAAAAATTAATACAATAGGAGACATATTTCAAGCCCTATAAAATCTGTAAAATTCAGGAGCTTCCGGGGCGGGGGCTTCGTCCCCCGGGCCCCTAACAGGGCTTCACCCTAGACCCTCTGAATCCGCCCCAACAGATGTAAATATCGATACATGAAATGAAACACACAATGAATACCACATTACAGTGTTGTGTATTCCTTCTATATAATAAAAAGGTTATATTCTCTTTTATCAGGTTGTATGGGCCACCACGGAGTATCTGGGATGTGGAGAGAGATACTGTCCGTCCTTAGGGGGCTATCTCGTTGTGTGTAACTACGCACCTGCGTAAGTACATTTCCTACAGTGACAGATCTAGAGGGGTTACGGGCATTTCAAAGCCACTTTTGGTTGAATTTTTTTGTCCAACTAATTTTTTGTCATTTTTGGGTCTTCAAACCACCTTTCTTGTCGGGAAAAGGTACAAACTTAGGTCGCTTACACCCCCACCCCCCACCCCTTCCAAAATAAATTCTGGATCCATCACTGCCACCGGTGCACGTTAATTACTACACATTTTTGAAATTGAAATTTACTAATGTTTATTTCGCACTAGCGAAATCTTTGGATGAGTTTATCAACTTGTATGTAATGTATGCATGACTGTTAGTCTTTTATTATTCTTCAGGTATTCTTATATGCATGTACATACGTACGTAGAGCAAATATATATACATATATATATATATATATTTAAAAAATATGAAAAGAAAACACAGAAATCCTCCGTAAAGCTTTAGCGCTTTCATTACATCTTCAGAAGAAGGTAAAGCTTTTGAAGATGTAATGAAAGCGCTAAAGCTTTACGGAGGATTTCTGTGTTTTCTTTTCATATTTTTTTAATATTAGTATCCGATTACTGAGACTCTATTTCAATTTTGGATGTATATATATATATATATATATATATATATATATATATATATATATACATATACACAGTGAAACTTCTTTAAACCGGCCGGCTCTCGGACCGGAAAAAACGGCCGGTTTAGAGGGATGGCCGGTATACCGAGAATTTAGCAATTATAGACATTTTATCTCAATATTCACAAAGTAGGTACTGTTCACTTTGATCTGGTGATCTATGATCAATTATCGGTGGAGATCAAATTAGTCCGCTTGTACCTAAAGATAATTATGAATTACAAGAAATATTCTCGCTGAAATCATCTAATTTTAAACTGAAAATCTATAACAGGATACATAAAGAAAACACAGAGGCCTATTATTGGAATTCCTCTTACCTATAAAAACTCTGTTTACATTCATCGCTTATGTCATTAACAATTTTGTTTAGACGTTTTTAAAAAGTACAGTAGTAAATGAAATTGTAATTTGAATATTTCTTTGGAATTTTAAGTCTAAGGAAACCAAGAAAATTAATCTATCTTTTAATAATTATCATTAACAGTCATGGGTTTGTTCTTTATTAACTACCACTTATATCCATACGAAAGTATGGCGAAGCAATATGGCGTTTGATAAGGTATTCATTCAATAATTTCCTAACTGTTTTTTACATTTTGTACAGAATTTGGAAGGGTCTCTTGGATTAGCTAGGTGTCAATTAACACGCTTGACAGCACAGGTAAA
Organism: Ostrea edulis; assembly: GCF_947568905.1. Lineage (NCBI taxonomy): Eukaryota > Metazoa > Mollusca > Bivalvia > Ostreida > Ostreidae > Ostrea > Ostrea edulis. Next base: position 42,409,680 of record NC_079172.1, read on the forward strand.
CAATAGAAATTGAAGAGGCCACTAGTGTTTTTCACACCTCCGATGGATAATTTCATACCTGGCCAGTGGGTCAGTCAATTTGCACACCTGGACGATCTTAATTAACATTTGGCCAAGATTTTCTTGTCTTCAAAAAGTGGCCAGTATGTTAAGGGTAAATTACACATGTTTGTTAACAAATGTACTTTAAAAAGTGGCCGATGTCCGGTTTTCAGGAGTGGCCGGTTTTGTAAGACTTTCTTTGTAAGGAAATGTTAAGATTTCTGCCGGGACTTTGAAAATCGGCCGATATTCAGGGAGAACCGGTATTCTGAGGGGCCGGTTTGGAGAAGTTTCACTGTATATATATATATATATATATATATATATATATATATATATATATATATATATATATATATATATATATATATCCAAATTGTGTTTTTAAAAAAATATATATATATATAAACATGTTACATGGCCGACAGGTGAAGTTGAAATACAATTTGCATTAATTTACTTCTTCCTAATGTTTTTAAAGTATTTGATTATATTTCAATTTCATAATATTCAATATGTCATATTACTGTCTGACTATGTAGCTTTAAACAGTATTGTAATGTAATTCAGAAGCAGTACCTAGCAATGCAAATCTAGTTTGTATAAGATAAAACAAAGCGATACTAGTAATTAACAAATTTTAAATCTATTTAATTGTCTTTTGTAGGGGCAACTTTCCAACACAGCCCTACAAAAACTGTCAACCGTGTAGCAGATGTCCAGATGGATATAAATGTTCGGACAGATTGTGTCAACCTCCTTAAATGATTCCAGCAATTTGTCAACCTCCTTAAATGATTCCAACAATGTGTCAACCTCCTTAAATGATTCCACCAATGTGCCAACCTCCTTAAATGATTCCAGCAAATAGAACATTTGATTGGGTGCGTGTACAAAGGCGTGTAAATATTAACAATGACATTAATTTAATTTTGTGTGATGGTGCATGTTGGAAAGTTTGTTTTGTTGAAAGGTTTTCAAATCCCCTCTTGTCTTACCGATGTTTATCTGCAAAACCTGTTTACTACATGCAAGTCAAAGCATAATTGTACCATGCGACAATTATAATTATGTACGTGTGTGTGTATCTACAATAGTATATCATGTTGTTACAATAAATTATTTAATATCACCTTGTATCATAATTTTCATCGCCATAGTCTGCTAAACTTGGTATTACATAAAGAATATCAAAATATTCATTGCAATCATTCTCATGCATAAATGTGCAATTCATATGTGCATTCAAATATGTTTGTGAATATATCATTGACATTTTCCCCCTAAATGTCGAGGAGGATATATACAATGATTGTTTTTAAAAGTCCCAAGAATCTGAATTGTTTGCGATTATAATTATTGGACAGAAAGGTATAGAATATAATGGAACTTTTATCGGCATTTTTAACTACATGCAAAGGAAATGAAATGTTCCTTTTCTTGAATTCAATGACAATATATGCTGGAGTAAAATATAAATAAGTAGACGGACTTTTTTTTCAACAATGTACGCTTGTTATGTTGTACATTTATACAGGGTGATCCAAAACATATGTTACAGTTTAAGCTGTTATAAAATTTTAATACCTTAAGTTACAATTATGAAATTTACAACATATAACAAAAAGGATTTAAATTTGTTGTCAATGCATACATTTGTCACAGCTTCCTTATTGATCACCAAAAACTTTCTTCGGAATAACATATGTCATTTTACAACATATGTTCCAAATGACGTCCCTTTGTCTTTAACATTATTTGAACACGATTTCTGAAGTTTTTTACCACAGCTTTACATGTATCAACAGAGATTGATCTTATTTCTCGTGTAATTGCTGTTTTTAAGTCTTCTGTTGTTTGTGGGGAAGGAGAGTACACTCTGTCTTTTAGATGACCCCACAAGAAGAAATCAAGGGGGTTCAGATCGGGGGAGTGCGGTGGCCAAACATTTGCGGTACGATAAGAAATGTATTGATCACCAAACGTGTTGTCAAGCCACTGAAGAACACAACATGCAGTGTGTGGCGTAGCACCGTCCTGTTGAAACCACACATTATCGAAATTTACAACTTTTCGTCTAAGAGCTGGTAGAAATTTTGATTTCATTAACTCTAAGTATCGTTCAGAATTTACCGTCACTGCATCGCCTTCGGTGTCTTCGAAGAAAAAAGGGCCAATTATTCCGCTTGAATTTAATGCAGCCCATACAGTAACTTTCTCACAGTTAAGAGGTTTTTCCACATAAAAATTGGGTTTCGCCGAACCCCAGAATCTAAAATTCTGTTTATTGACAACATTATTAAGATGGAAGTGGGCCTCATCGGAAAACCATATGGCATCTGTAAAATTTTCAGAGTCGGGTCTACTTAAAATCCAATGGGCAAGCTCTAAACGACTTCTAATGTCTGTCTCTTTTAAATGCTGCATCACACTTATCTTGTATGGAATCAATTTTAAATCAAATTTGAGCATTCTATGAATACTAGATTTCCTAACGGTGCCATTCAGTTCATGCAATACCCGTCTAACTGATTTTTGTGGAGTTTCAGTAATAACTCTATCAATGGCATCAATGTTCTCTTTGGTACGGGCACTCCTTGGTCTCCCAATACCAGAATTGCGTCTTGTGTCATTTGTGGTGCATTAACATTCTGTTGAGCATTTTCATTCCAGGATGTTGTTTTCTCATGGTTCTAATGGCTAAAGTAGCAGATTTACACTCATAGTAAAGTTTGACAATTTCTGCCAGCTGTTCACATGAAGGTTCCATCTTGAAAATGTGATGACGTCATTATGACGTCATAATTAACTGACTATTTAACAGAATTTCCCGAAATTTTGTCAAATAAAATTTATATTAATACACTAGATGTTGACAAAATATCTTTGTAATTGCTTTTGGTTTGGTAAAGTTATAGATGATTAAAAGTGTAACGCATGTTTTTGACACCCTGTATGAGAGCGAGTCGTGGCTTTTGTCATACATTCTTACTTTATGCAGGTTTTATAATTAATTAGTGAGTGTATGTAGATTAAGGTTATACAGCCATCTGTAATACAAATCTAAGTGACAATAATGTCAGTTACCTGTCTGCTGCAGACATCAATGTACTATGTATATAGATACTGGGGAAAAAAAAGAACATAGATGTGCTTGAAACTGCATAAACTTGTGTAAAACAACTTACTTCGTGCTTAATATGCGTCAAGGGTGTAATCTATCGATAATACGTTACAGCTGATGTAACCTGTAGATAATATGTGTAACCTGTCGATAATACATGTATCAGATGCAACCTGTTGATAATACGTGTAACTGATGTAACCTGTAGACAATACGTGTAACTGATGTAACCTGTAGATAATACGTGTAACTGATGTAACCTGTAGATAATACGTGTAACTGATGTAACCTGTAGATAATACGTGTAACAGATGTAACCTGTAGATAATACGTGTAACAGATGCAACCTGTTGATAATACGTGTAACAGATGTAACCTGTCGATAATACGTGTAACAGATGTAACCTTTCAATAATACGTGTAACTGATGTAACCTGTTGATAATACGTGTAACTGATGTAACCTATCGGTAATGTGTAATTGATGTAAGTTGTTTTAAACATATGACATATTATATGTAACTGAGGTAACTATCGATAATACGTGTAACTGATGTAACCTGTAGATAATACGTGTAACTGATGTAATCTGTCAATAATACGTGTAACTGATGTAACCTATCGATAATACGTGTAACAGATGCAACCTGTTAATAGTACATGTACCTGATGTAACCTTGGTAATACGTGTAACTGATGTAACTTGCTAATAATACATGTAACTGATGTAACCTATTAATAATACGTGTAACTGATGTAACCTATTGATAATACGTGTAACTGATGTAACCTGTTGATAATACGTGTAACAGATGTAACCTGTAGATAATACGTATAACTGATGTAACCTATTGATAATACGTGTAACAGATGTAACCTGTAGATAATACGTGTAACAGATGTAACCTGTAGATAATACGTGTAACTGATGTAACCTGTAGATAATACGTGTAACTGATGTAACCTGTTGATAATACGTGTAACTGATGTAACCTGTAGATAATACGTGTAACTGATGTAACCTATTGATAATACGTGTAACTGATGTAACCTGTTGATAATACGTGTAACTGATGTAACCTTGGTAATACGTGTAACTGATGTAACTTGCTAATAATACATGTAACAGATGTAACCTATTGATAATACGTGTAACTGATGTAACCTGTAGATAATACATGTAACAGATGTAACCTATTGATAATATGTGTAACAGATGTAACCTGTAGATAATACATGTAACAGATGTAACCTTTCAATAATACGTGTAACTGATGTAACCTATTGGTAATGTGTAATTGATGTAAGTTGTTTTAAACATATGACATATTATATGTAACTGAGGTAACTATCGATAATACGTGTAACTGATATTACATGTCTATAATACATGTAACTGATGTAACCTGTTAAGAGTACATGTACCTGATGTAACCTTGGTAATACGTGTAACTGATGTAACTTGCTAATAATACATGTAACTGATGTAACCTATTAATAATACGTGTAACTGATGTAACCTATTGATAATACGTGTAACTGATGTAACCTATTGATAATACGTGTAACTGATGTAACCTGTTGATAATACGTGTAACTGATGTAACCTGTTGATAATACGTGTAACTGATGTAACCTATTGATAATACGTGTAACTGATGTAACCTGTAGATAATACATGTAACAGATGTAACCTGTAGATAATACGTGTAACTGATGTAACCTGTAGATAATACGTGTAACTGATGTAACCTGTAGATAATAAGTGATGTGAACTGTCGATATCAATCTGTCACTGATATGTAATCAAGTAATGTGTTTCACTGGTGTAACTCGTAAACACATGCTACTTCTGCCAATAACATGTCATAGATATAAAGTGTAAAATCAGGACGTGCTTATATCATCAGTGTGACTTGATGAAATTTTGAGTCAGTTGTGCGACCTGTGAACACCCTGTGTTTCACTGGCGTGACCACGGAATATCATTCTATGTATAACATGTTAATAGTATGTGTTTCACTAAGATGACCACGGAATATCATTCTATGTATAACATGTTGATAGTATGTGTTTCACTGGCGTGACCACGGAATATCATTCTATTTAACATGTTGATAGTATGTGTTTCACTAAGATGACCACGGAATATCATTCTATGTATAACATGTTGATAGTATGTGTTTCACTGGCGTGACCACGGAATATCATTCTATTTAACATGTTGATAGTATGTGTTTCACTGGCGTGACCACGGAATATCATTCTATTTAACATGTTGATAGTATGTGTTTCACTAAGATGACCACGGAATATCATTCTATTTAACATGTTGATAGTATGTGTTTCACTGGCGTGACCACGGAATATCATTCTATTTAACATGTTGATAGTATGTGTTTCACTGGCGTGACCATCCAATATCATTCTATATGTGTAACATGTTTTAAAATAGTATGTGTCTCACTGGCGTGACCACCGAATATCATTCTATATAACATGTTAACAGTATGTGTTTCACTGGCGTGACCATCCAATATCATTCTATATGTATAACATGTTAATAGTATGTGTCTCACTGGCGTGACCACCGAATATCATTCTATATAACATGTTAACAGTATGTGTTTCACTGGCGTGACCACCCAATATCATTCTATATGTACATTGTATAACATGTTAATTGTGTGTATCGATGTTGTTAACTAAGCATAGAATTACATACCACTATCAAATTGGCAATTACTGGAGTAACCTATTAGTATGTATGTACTCTTATGTATGCCATAAGACATATGTCTTCAGCAATATCGTTAATAATATATAAAAACGCACTAATAATGGAATAAATATATTTTACTATCATCAATATTTGAAATACAGATGTAACTTCAGAATAAGAAAATATCACAGAGTTGGAACAAGCAACATTAAAAAAAAACCAATAGTTACAATAACTCTTCACCACACTCATCATAATCTCACTTACTCTGCAAAAATAACTCAGTCGATCAACACGTTCAAACAGTGACAATGAGAAGTACTCGAGAATATATACTGTACCATTACAGAAATAACACACTTACATGTATATTGCAATGAATTTCTTAATCAAATCAATGTACATATGTCAACAATTCACTCAGTGAGCAATGATTATAACTAACAATGAAAAACATATGTACATATGTCAACAATTCGCTCAATGAGCAATGATTATAACTAACAATGAACAAGAGTACCGCAAACGATACATAATACGCCCGTGAAATGCTTACATAGGGTGTTTTTCTTGTGCTATAATTTGTATAACTTTACTTCAGGTATTATCAGCCATCATGAGGCTGTGACAAACTTTCAATGGAACAAAGGGTCTTAACTTAAAAATCTAGATTTCCTCAAAATGGACCAAGTTCAACAACCTGTAATTTTTTCAAAAATGGAAGAAAATCAAAATCCTTCCTCAGATACACATCTTCAATACCCATACAAACACTCCACAAAATAAGATGGTCCTCACTTGAAAACTGTGGGAGGAGTTGGGCGGACAAATTATGTACCCTCCATAGAATATTAATTCCCAAATAGACTAAGTTCAACAACCTGTAATTTTCTCAAAAATTGTAGAAAATCAAAATCCATCCCACATGCACATCTTCAATACCCATAAAAACACTCCACAAAATAAGAAGGCTCTCACTTGAAAACTGTGGGAGGAGTAGGGTGGACAAATTATGTAACATCCATATAATAATTATTTCCAAATAAAGGGGCAAAACTCCTGGAAAAAAGGTCGAAATGGATCAAAATTGCAGTATGGTCTAGAGTGACCCACAAAGAAGCTACACAGCAAGTTTCAGCATGATATGTGAAAGGGAAATGAAATTATAAAAAGAAAACTCTGAACAGACGGACGGACGTACAGACATCGCTGTACCATAATACGTCCCGTCTAAAGACGAGCGTATAAAAACATGCTTAAAATACTGCTCAGCTTTAAATCTTACAACAAACCACATCTAATATACAATAATGGACCAAAAGCGAAAAAGCACCATTTAAACAGTGCAACATGTAAATGTTAAGGAAAATGTAAGGACTGAAGTTCGAGGCTTTTATCATGAAAGGAGCAAAGACTGAAATTGTATGATCACTCGACCATTGAAACTTACAGCATTACAAAAATTTCAATCCCGTGATGGTGTACTTAGATACTTATGATGATATTTAATTCATTGACATAATCAAAGTACACCAATATTATTGTTACAAAGAATGAATCCTTGTACTATTAAAGCTATATGTACACTGAATATAGAGGGGGATATACAGTGAAACCTGTCTAATACGAAATCTCTGGAAGGCCTGCTTTTTGTCGGAATACACAATGTGCCGGAATAAACAATGTAAAACAATGAAATTAAAAATAAGAGTCGGAATGTCCAGTGAAACAGATTACACAGGTGTCGGATTAGACAGTTTTCACTGTATTATTGTGTCAATGATTCCATCCAGGGATTTAGAGTTTATCAATCTGGTGATATCATCTTACTAAATCTACAGAACTGCGTCATTATAGATTAAGATCTCCATTACATATGTCCACATATTGCTGGGACTATATGTTGTTTTAAATGCACACGGGAATGCCAATTTTATATCCCGCATGGTTACACATACGTCAAGAAGAAATACATGTAGCAATAACCGGACTAGATTTCTTTTTAAAGTTCATAATTAGCTGTGCGAATCAAAATCTGTCAAAGCTACATTAGACATGGTATCTTACATGATGCAGACAACATTCATTGATAGGACATACATGTATAGTATATAAAAAGAAACAGACACGGAAAAAATTCATAGGATCATGTGCAAGATAAGATCATTCTGTTTTCTGCCACAGAAGGGGGGTGGGGGTTGCATCCCGAAGATGACAAGAACAACCATTTTGGTAAAACAAAATCAAACCGAAGGGGGTGTACCGTAAACCAAAGGGGTGTAACTATGCCCCCTTGATTCACCACAGCTATAATGAAAAAATGAATATCAGATGTATGATAATGTTTTTTCCAATGATTTTCAATGTGTAGTGAGTTTAAGACAAGCTAGTTAAGGCTACATCATTATGTCTGTGCTGTAGGACTATCTTAAGGCTGGTCGGTTATCATGACTGACTGGTAACTAAACGCCACTGAGGTCATCTGTCACAACGTCTGATGTCTAATGAGGTAGATCCGCTCCTTTATTTCTTTTTCTGTAATTGAAAACTCGCATTATATAGATGCATGTATGCAACAACTAATCAATTCAATGTAAAGCAACATGTACGTTCTGAGTAATTCCTTCCATCATTCCGAGTAATTCCTTCCATCGATCAGGATTGTGACACACCATCGACGTACAAACAGATTCGACAAAATTTTACTTCCTTCTTTAAGAACCATTTTATATACTAAATTAAAATCCTTTTGGATAATTTTTGTTAGTAGTAACTACGAAAAACCAACATGCAATCGTACATCTTTCCTTGTCGTATAACTGCATACACAAATACTTTTTATTAATCTATAAACTCTTTGGACCATGAAACTCGAGATCCCCCAAATACAGTTTTAAAGTAATATGAATGCAATTGTATTTTCCAACCTACAAAATTTCAATCCAAAAGACAGAGCAAGGGTAAGATAATAAAACAGGATTACACCTTGATCTAAGGGTTTTAATGAGCAGGAATAAACTATAAATTTACATAATGTGAAGTATCATAAAAAACACGCAAGAATTTTGTATATGATAAAAAGAGTCCCAATACTCCCGTCCGCATTTTTTCCATATTTTAAATGCGGAAAAAATCTGGAGATCTGAGGTGCGGGAGTAAAACTCAAATGTAAACACTCTGAGTTAAAACATTATTTATTCTGTGCATGACATGGACACTTCTTGTGTACACATTTGTTCTGTGTATGACATGGACACTTCTTGTGTACACATTTGTTCTGTGTATGACATGGACACTTCTTGTGTACACATCATTTGTTCTGTGTATGACATGGACACTTCTTGAAATCGGAACTCCTCGAATGTCTCGTGCACTCGACATAGATCTCGGATGTAATACGATGGCATCCATGAGTGAATTTGATGCATTGCTAGTTATGACGTACATAACGTAGTGCAGTAGGCTGTGACGTCATATTTGACAATGCATCAAATTCACTCATGGATGCCATCGTATTACATCCGAGATCTATGTTGAGTGCGCGAGACATTCGAGGAGTTCCGATTGCACATCTTGTGTACACATTATTTATTCTGTGTACGACACATGTACACTTCTTAATTGTGTACACAAGTTTTTCATTTTGTGTATGACATGAATTCATACTCACTGTGTACACGAGTTATTTATTCTGTATAAATATACACTTAACTGTGCACAAAATTTATCTGTTATGTGTACGACAGTACAATTATTCTATACGCAAGTCATATACTCTACATGTATGTATGACTTATTCTGTTTTGTATTTTGTACATGACGTGTACACTTATTGTGTACATGTGTCATTAATTCACGAATTTACGTGTCCTTGAACATTTTTAAACCAAGTAGAGTTATCTCTCCTAGTGACATCGTATCACTTACCCACGAAATTACATCCTCATGAACCAGCAAAATTTTGCTTGCCCATGAACATTGGTCTCCAGGAATTAAAATGATTCCACAGTAATGTTTTCCCTACCTTTTTCCCTCCTTTTTTCTTTTTCTTGAGACCAGACCCTAGTTTGAGGATGCCATCAAAAGTGTCCTTCTTTATCCTGCTGGTGACCCGCACTTTACAGCCACCTAGCTTTTCTAAACAGGGTAAATACAAAGATACAATAATCAACCAAATGTGACCTTCTTTATCTTGCTGGTGACTGCACGTTACAGCCTCCCAGCTTTTCTACAGATTGTAAATACAAAGTTACAATAATCCACAACACCCTTAATTAAAAACAATACAACAAGTGAAACATTTGCGTAGAATTTGTAAAGCATTACCGGTTTCTTTTCTGTGTTCTAATGCTTCTAAAATGTCTTTCCCTGCCATATCACCTATCAAGTTTTTCTCAAGGTCCAACTCCTCAAAGCAATCGGAATACATGATGAGGCTTTAAATAAAGTCAATACAGCCATTTGAAGATGTTTCAGAAAGTAATACATATGTTGTACTTATATTCAATGTTGCATGCCCTGTCTAATAGGAATTCATTCTGGATAATAGCTTCACACTATTGCAAAATACATTTAAAATCTAACTTGCAATCTTGGTCAGAGAAATATTTACATCTTAAAAAGTTTCAAACTCAAACAATATGGTACATTTTCACCAATTTTCCCTTACTTTCTTAATATTCTCATCATCTGAAGGGGAGCTAACTCTTTCTTGAATGCCAAACCATCAATACCATTATCTGCCACATGTAGCTTGTGGATCCATGGCCCTACAGCGGGAGGGGGAGGTGGCTCCTTTTTCTTCTTTTTCTTGCCTAAGTTTGGTCAGAATTAATCATTTTAAGTAAAATCCCACCATTTTCTCTCTCAGGATTTTTTGTCTTTGAAGGCTTATTCTATTATTCTACAGGGATGTGTGAGCTCAACCTTGGACTATGACATTACTGCTAAAAATATCCCACCATATGCATTCTGATTTTTCTCTAAATTTTTATCATAAAGGGTACCAAAAAGTCTGGACTTTATCATGTCTGAAGTTAAATGTCAAACTGTTTATCATTGTACAAATGTACCCTAACCCAAAAAGTTCGGACTTTATCGTCTCTGAAGCTAAATGTCACACTGTTTATTATTGTCTTAATCTAAGAAAACAGACCCTTAAAGCGAGAAGTTTGTCACATACCATCTGTCTGTGTGTCAGCCCACATCCTGCACGTCCAGATGACACCACTTGAAGATATATCTCACAATATAATTTGAATTAATACACCAAAATTTTTGTACCTTTCTTTTTCTTTTTCTTCTTTCCACCTCCATCTTCATCACCAGATAATCCCGAAGATCTGTAACCCTGTTCTCTCTCTACAGAAACAATAGAGATTGATTAATGTATACAGAAAATAGAAATATTGTCTTACATCATTTTCACTTCATTTATATACAAGGAATCGGTGTCAGCTGTCCTTTCTATTGATTTTAATGCAGATTAAATTTACCATTATTTTTCATTTACAAGCTGATGTTAGTAGACGTTTTGAGTAAACATTTGTTATAAAAGCAGTTTCATTGTATTCTGATGGTACGTACAATTTAATCACAGAAAGTAAAACAAATCAACAAGTGAGAAATATCAAGTTTCACCACGGAAAATGCTAATGGCAATAGAAATATTGTAAATTCTGTTGATCCGCCATTTCTTATGTATCACCTGCGTTCAGTAGTACATAGCACAAATACAGTTCAACATGAATGGGTTTGCGAATCAATGTTGCTAGATTTACACGTAGGTCTCACTGAATGATTGTTCTTGTCAAATCCATGCCTCTGAAGTTTTCATCCTGTGTTATTTGTTGTTTTGTAAAATTTATTTTTAAAGAAAAATTTTGCGTAAAAAATTTTCTTTCCATTAATTGAAACAAGGGGTATAAGAACACTGGGCAAAAACTGTCACATTGTCGCAAGCCACGCCTATTGACTCTGTTTGAACTATGTCAAATGAGGTAGGATAGGTACTACCGGACTCAGTAACCGTGGCTAGCGACGATGAAACTGTCAGTACAAATGATTGCAGAACCAGCTAGATATCCCAGTTGTTGAGAGAGAGAGACAGTACAGACAGAGAGAGAAACAGAGATTAAGTCAGAGAGTCAATATAAGAGAAAGAAGAGATAGAGAGAAGAGAGAGAGAGAAGAGAGAGACAGATTGAGTCAGAGAGAAAGAGAGAGTCAGAGAGAGACGATAGAGAAAGAGAGGGTCAGAGAGAGAGGATAGAGAAAGAGAGAGGATAGAGAGAGAGACAGAGAGGATAGAGAGACAGAGACAAAGAGAGACACACACACAAAAGTGGGGGGGGGGGGGTAGAAAAAAAGAGACAGAAACCAGACTGAGAGACTCTTTCATTAGAATTAGCATGCATCTATTCAATAGTTGTGATTAATATTATTCATTTTCAATGATAAGAATCCTATGCCAATGAGGAATAACTAAGCTATATCAACTTTGCCAAAAACTAAAAACAACCAAAGAGAAATTGAAGATAGCAAAATTAAAGAAATTCAAAGTATATCAAAGACTTTGTTAACATATAACTATAAGGCACATTTCTTAGAAACAGTGGAGGGAAAGTTGATCAAATCCAGTGGCGGATCCAGAAACTTCTGGACAAAGGGGCACAGTAACTGGCTGGGTGTCTGGGGGTTGTCTTGAGGCTCCCAGTGAGTCCAGGGCCAGCCCCCTGAAACTACTGAGTTATGACAAAATAATATTTTGGACAGATTTGGGTTTTTTAAATGGATCATATTTGTGATTTGTCAGGGGAGGGGTGGATGGGTTGAGGGGGGGGGGGGGGAGCACTGGACCCGCCACTGAAATATCTAATTACATGTGAATACATACCACGTCTTTGTTGAGGGGTTAACTTACTCTCTATGTTTATCAATTAACAAAACACAGAGGTCAAATCATATATAAACTTTACTGTACATAAAAATAGACATTCTTTTAGAATTAATTCCTGTATATTAGCCATACTTTTGAAACAAAACACAATCATCAATTTTTAAAAACAAATAGAGTCAGCACATCTAGTTCCTATAATGATAGCTATAGACAATCTAATACTATCACTCCGTTCCATTCATATTTTAGAACTCGATAACAATTTTGATATGAACAAATTCACTAAATGCATATTTTGTCATCACACTAGTGTACACATGTTCTAACCAGTTAATGTCCTTGTTGCATACATACCTCGTTCAGCTTTCTCCGCCTCCTCTTGGAGTTTTCTGGCTGCTTCTTCTGCCCTCATTGTGGACTCGTAGAGAGCCTGCTGAGCACACTGGTCAATCAAACTGACCACTCCTTTACACTCCAGGTTATTGCCATCTAAGTACAACTCCCTACAACACAGGCCGTCAGATTATAAATACATGTGCATTGTCAAAATTGACCTTTCTATTCTCCAAATATTCAAACAATTGATTAGTAATATGGATGAGCAACAACTTCTGATCAATATCGATATAGAAGAAATGCTTGAGAAACATGTGCAAAATTGAAAAGGGTTATACACATGTGTCATTTAATTGATTATAGTGTTAAATAACAATTCAAGATATTATGCGAACAGTATCTTCCTCTGTCAAGAGTGGATTTACCCTTGACCTTTAATTATGTGACCTCAAAATCAGTAGGGGGTCATCTATTTCTTCAGATGTACCAGCTAGTGTACCAAGTTTGGTGTCAATCAAGCAAACAATTCTCAAAATATAGAGGAGACAATACATTATTATGTCCAGTTTGATTCTTGACCTTTGACTATGTGAACTCAAAATCAATAGAGTTCATCTACTCCTTACAAATCGTACCAGTGTTCCAAGTTTGATATCTGTCAAACAAAGCGTTCTTAAGATATTGAGTGGATAAGACTTGGTCTACAGACCTACAAACAGACCAACAGGTGCAAAACCATCTGCCCCTCATTTTTCAAAGGGGGGGGGGGCATATAATTACATGCAAGATTCCATGAGTGGGTATAATCAGTAATTAATTGGTAACCGGTAATCTTGATTCTAATACAGTTAAACCTGTCTGATATGACATCTGTATATCATGTTTCACCATGAATTTAGACCCTATTTTCATTAACTATTACCTTTTTTCAATTTCTTCACACTACAAATTCTAACATCCTGTCTAATCCAACACAAAACTCATCTCCAAGAGTAATTATCAGATTAGACAGGTTTCACTGTATAAATGTAAAACTCATCTCCAAGAGTAATTATCAGATTAAACATGTCTCACTATATAAACGTAAAACAGAATTATCATAGAGTAGTACAGGCAGTGGTTTTGTATGAGAGGCTTTACCTGACCGCTGTTTTGACCAGCATTTTGCCCAGGATATCACCACTTTCTACACCCAGATCACAGTAACACATGCTAATCGACAGTAGCGTGATATTTCCCTCCAGTCCTTTACAAAAATATCGGGCTCCTTCATCTCCAAACCTGTAGATTTAGGGTTAGTTAATACATAGTAATGTCTATTTTGTTTGACTTTCACTAATTGCAGGGTTTTCATGTTTCAAAGAAAAGTGAAGAAATATTTTACTATTGTCTTTCCCAGAGGTACATTATATTTGTTGATGTTGTTGTATATGCAAAATTATCATATAATTTTTACATTTAATTTGGTAAATGAATCAACTATATGTATATAATGTGTTCTAGTGTTTTTAGAAAAAAAATTTAACAAGTTTTTCATGCTGCATTAATTTCCATTTAATCATATCGACACCATTGTGATTTTGTGTTAAGAAATATCAAGTTTTATAGAAATAAACATCCAAAAATATTATGATTCATATAATTATACTCTAATGCAAAAATTTAAGGTCCCCTTGAAAGTTCCAAGCAAGTCTAGCTGGGTTTAGATGTAACCAAAATGAGACAAAATGTCTTCAGAATTAACATACTCATTGTAGTCCAACGTAACAGAGGTCAAAGTGGAGCAGAAGTTGAAGGACCTCGTGAACCGCTGAAGGGAGTATCCCTCCAAAAGGCAGTCCAGGAACTCCATATATTTCAGGGGGTAGCAGGCCTTCTCCATCAGCAAAGCCTACAATGTATCGGAATACCCCTCTCACTTGTTAATGTGTACATGTTATGTCTGCAATATTTTTTCACTGTGACGTTTTAAAACATTGTTGGATAAGATAAGCGTCAGTTTTGCTAAGAATGGCTCAAATACTGACAATCTCAAGGTTTGAAAATATTGTGAGTGTGCATTCAATAAAATTGGTTCCCAATTCAGAAACTTATAGGACATTTTTATATTTTAGTCAATATATTATCTTTAATTGAAATAAAGATTTTCTGCTGGTCACCTACCACGGTTGCCATGTTTTCGTATGTCATCGGGTAATTCCACACGTACAGATCCTGGATGTGAACATATCGTTCCTGTCTGAAAGCTGCTATTAGGGGCTCCAGTAACACAGGCAGATCCCCCTCCTTCTCCACAGGCACAGGCTCCAAGATAAACTGCATTTGAATGGGGATAGAGTAATCATTTGAATTTGATAATGCAAAAAAATTTCAATTTTGTGCTAGAATTATTCTATTTTTTTTATTGTATGTACAATACACATATCAATACGTCACGCAAGTTACATCCCTTGTCCTCCATCTTACGGCTAAAAATCGAATTTCCCTACGTTGTAATTTTCTTATCTATAGCTTTGACATTAGTTATTTTTCCATCAACTGCAGTCAACTACATAAATTAATGCCCCAGGGTGAGGCAACCCATAAACTTGTATGAAAGCTTGATAATTATAGCTATGATCACAATAGTAACACCGTACATTTGGTAGGGTATTAAAGAAGGAAAACTTGGTCTTTCACCAATTGACCTTTGGCTGACCCCACAAAGGAATGTAACTCGCGGTCAAGTGTTGATATGTGTATCATATGAAAAAATCCAACTGTCAAATTTTACCATCACTCAAAATGCTAGCAAGTTATATTGTCTATTAAATAATTGTCCTATGTTCGTTACTGTAATTCTCATGTTTAATGACACCTTGTCATTAATGTTTCATGACACCCTGCAGATAAACCTACAGTAGAAAGCACTTTCTCATTCTCCTTGCAATCTCTCAATGCACTTTTGATTCTGGGACTCATTTGGGACTCGGTCAGTCCACAATTCCTCTCATAACATTTCAGCAGACTGTGCACAATATCCTCTGCTCCAGCCACTGTTTTCTTGGCCTTCTTTTTTCCTTTGCCTTTTCCTTTTTTCCCACTCTTTTTCGGCATCTTTTAAAATACAATGAAATATTTAATACTAAATTTAACTCCGGTTACACTTGTAATGAATATTTAAATGGGGAAAATGTCCCACCTGTCTTATATGTGTATCATCAGTCTATATCATTAAAAACCCAATTTTAAGTTGACACCCCCAAATTGTAAGTTGCCTGC
This sequence comes from Ostrea edulis, assembly GCF_947568905.1. Taxonomy (NCBI): domain Eukaryota; kingdom Metazoa; phylum Mollusca; class Bivalvia; order Ostreida; family Ostreidae; genus Ostrea; species Ostrea edulis. The sequence goes on from NC_079172.1 coordinate 42,426,062, forward strand.
CAATCAAACATTTAACAATAGATCTCAGGTGGAGTGACATCTGCAGACACTGTGGTCTGGGGCTACCCCAGAGAGGTGTTTTGATAACAATAACAGCCAGTATCTACAGGCATTCTTTAGATCTTGAGGAAGCCCAGTATACCTGAGTTTTGATAGCAATGACCTGTGCACAACTGCTATTTTCTTGTAATTCAATTGTTTTTAAAAAGGCCCCTGAACAATGCAATTTCAATATAATTGTAATTTTCCCCCTCTATATACCTGTATTATTTACACAATCAGAAATCAAACAATAATTTCTAAAACTTGTAACTTATTGAAATAATTTATGTCATCAATTTATGATACCTCTATATTTATAACAGAAATTATTCATTGAGTCAATGACAGAGAGAGAGAAAGAGGGGTGGGTGTAGAATGTGTCAGCTACCCTTAGGAATACAACCATTATTCAAACACTATGACCACAGAAACTCTGCAGAGGTCCCTGAGACAGGTCCTGTGTATATCAAAACTATATAAAAAAAACAAAAAAAACATGGACAGGTAGATTTCTACCATGTTCTGTCTCTGTGTATTAAATCTTTGAGTGTCATGGGATATAGCAATTAACACCTTGGTATAGACCCTGGCCACTCCAGGTAAATAACATCTGTTTAGATTAGGCTCCGCCTACATTTTCACTGACCGTACGGTCATGAGATGGGTCTTTAAGAGAAATCCTTCAAATGATATATCTAGGAATAGGGTAGAAGATGTCAGAATATTGAATGGAAGGAGGAAACTTTAGAAAGAATGGACAGCATTTTACAAGAACAATGTGAAGTAAATACATTTAATGTAGAGCTATTGTAATTAGCAGGTTTAGGAGAAGATTTTTAAAAAATGAAAATCTACATAAAAAGTTTCATCGCAATTCTCAATGCAAACAAATTACATAAATATAAATGGGGCAAAAAATCGAGGAAACTCGAACAAGATTGAAAAGACCTTTGGATGCGTTATTTGTTTATTAATTCAGAGTCTCTTGACCAAAAGGTTTCTCTATCTAGCTTGATCATTTTTTTAAATTTCCTTTTAAAACTTTTATAGAATTGTTAATCAGCTAAATCAACTTTTATTTTTTGTCTTTTCATTCAATTATCAACATTTTACCTTTGTTGACTGTTGTTACGTTCTTTTGAACCCAAGCGCACAAAAGATCTCCGTTTCTGGGAGATAACTCGTGCAGTAAAAATGCTTCTCAGCTGTGCACGAGATAGTCGGTTTCGATGCCCTCTAGTTTTCCCCAAATATATTTTCTTAAGGTCAAATAGACAAACTCCTATGCAAATTCTAGAAAACTCTCAATTTGATGAACATGGGCAAGATTAATTTTGAAACAGATAAATTAGATAACCAGGGCCGCTGGGTTTATAAGCGAGTACATGTATATGTCAAAATCGCAGGCGCTTTGGAGTCGCAGTATGTAGGTGAAAATCCACTGTTTATCTGTAATTTTTTCTATCAATCAAATGACTGTGTTTTCATTTGTAATACTGATGCATTGTTATTCCAAGTGCGTCGGTGTCACTTCAGACGTTGGCACTTTCTAGAATTTAAAATTGATATACCGTAATGCATCGATATATAATTAGATAATTACATGTACCCTCTGATTCCACGCGTCATAAGCTGTAACAAACTTAAGAGATAATGAAGCAGAAATTTCAAAATGATAAAGACAAAATGCACTGACGGGAACGTCTGTATAGGAACCATTTGATTAATCTCGTGATGAGGACCTGACAGCATCTTAAACATTGCCGAGGAGTTCTGACTCACTGTTCAGATAGATACACGGCCTGACAAGAGCGGGTCATCTAGCAAAACAAAGAAGTGGATCTCAAAGGCCGAAATTCCGCACGGGGAATCGCAACACGTACGTACCTTTAATTTATAATCACCAATTAATTTCTCCGCAGAATGTTGCATGGTATTTTGTACAAATTCGATAGATTCTTTGTAGATAAATGCATGTACATGCATGTGTTTTATTTGGCATACATACCGGCTCAATTAACCTGATGTGAAGTGTAGATCGGTGGGTTGTTTAATTTTTTTTCTCTGGACATTATTGTAAGTTTTAAATTAAAAGTACGAACTTCCTGCAATTAGCACGCCATCGGTTATGTACTTCGACAGGAGCCTTACAATGGCAGGATATAAATATCATAAAATTGTTTGCAGGTGGTTGTCTTTGTTTTTGCACAACGCACATAAAGATTTATAAACATACACACACACTGGTTGGTGCGCACGTGTTTTATATTGTATGTAAACATTTGTGCATATGCAATATCATTCCAGCTGATATGCATCTCCCACGTTCAAACTACAAGATAAGAATGCCAGACTCCTTGAGCTTAATGAAAGAGTTAGAAATATATCTAACTTATCGACTTCGGGCATGAAATACTGTCAAGTTCAGCAAAACATTCTAAGAGGGTTTAACACAGAAGTTATTTGATGGCTCATCATTTTGTGAACCAGTGTTTACCATCAGCGTTCGATCTGTCGACGATTTTCTGGCCGTCTCTCTTGGTTTCTGAATTACTCTACAAATTGTGTATAGTTTTGAAAAATGTGCCCTGTAGTGTTATCATTCGGGATTCAAAATAAACAAAGAAAATTGTTAAAAATTTGTCTACGGAATGTGATTCCGAGTCAGAGAGAATTGCACCCCCTGACTCAGCTCGCGGCATTAAAGAGTGTCTTATCAGCGTTTTCACTGAATGCTGATTGAGTTCTTAGCTTCCACTGCAAATGATATTCGATTCCTCTTGTTTTAATCATGGAAAGCTATGTACCTGAATAAGTTTATTCGTATGTAACGTGTGACTTTGGGTAAGTCAACCGAAATACAGAATGTAAGTTAGGTAATATCTTCGAAAGCTGCGTCATACATGATGTATTTTTCTAGAGACATTTTTCTACAATGAGCGTTGAATTTGGAGCTTGTTTTCTGGTATTGTGCTTCTGCTAGTTTTAACCAAACAATGATTGATGATGAATTAGAAAAATCAATATAAATAAATAAATAAATAAATAAATATATATATATATATATATATATATATATATATATATATATATATATATATATATTTGTTTGTATAAATCATTGTAAAATTATCTCTATACCATATAGTTATTGGTTTATGAGAGTAAAGAATACTATGGGTAAGTGGAAAAAAGCTATAATTAATGATGGTAACATAAATTTGATGACGCTTATCATAACTCACTCATCATGGATTGTATACAGAGAATTGGGCCATCTTTTCACACCAAAAACTGAAGAGTTATAGTGTACCTAATCTTTATTTTTTATCATCATTCTTTGTGTTTGACGAACTAACTACACTGGAACACTTGAACGCGATGCTTCTTTCGGTCGACCAAACGGCAACACTCAAATTGATATGGAAATAAGATTGCATGCTATGTGTATGCATCTTAAATTGCATGTGTAGTGTTTTGTCCATCAGGAGACTTGCTTTTGCGAAATAGGCATATTGCATTAGTCTTAAGAATCCTTTGAAAGAATCATATATTCAACCGTAAATGTTCACAGAGAGAGAGAGAGAGAGAGAGAGAGAGCACATCGGCCCAGAGTTCCCACTGCCGCGAAGTAAGATTTCCCCTCCATTTTAGGTGGTGTCACACCCCCTTTGAAAATTTTCTAGATACTTATATATATATATAACCAATGATAAAGTTCATTTCGCTTAGATTGTTTTCTTTTATATTTTTTTTAGAATCACTATCAATCAAGTTTCGTTGAAATAATGCCTAAAGATAGTGGTCTCTGTCTCTGTAAATTGCCAGTTTCATTAACTTAGAGTTATATGCCGGTTTTAGTATTTTTCAACATGAAATTATGATTAAAAAACTATTCCGTATAGATGGGGATCTCAACATAATCCGACAAGATAATTTTGATGCAAAGATTAAAATCGGCCGCTAAACTTTTAAAAAATATTCTCCACTACATGTACATGTATTTCCAAAGAAACACGAAAATTGAGATATGAAATACTTTATTTCAAAAATGGTAACAAAAGTAAGAAACAATTTTAAAATGAATACTCATTATTTATGTAAGAGCCCTTAAGAGTTTCGAAATAAATTATGAATGTATGAAATATAATTCTTTATGTTTCAATATTGGGTGTGTCCGATTAAAATTGCAGCAGAACTTAGAATAAATCATTTCAAAATCAGCAGGTGCGCTTCAAAAGATCTTAAACTTACAAGTGTTACAACATGTATATCGAGGAAGTTCGGAGAAAACATTAAAAAAAAATAGTTCGTCACCCAAGTCTGTCTATGAAAAAGATGCTATAGACACAGGAAGCCATCAGCGGTATCAAACATGATAGGAGGAGATTTATAAACTGAAACATTATTTATACCTAAATTAGATTACAGCATTTGTACTTCAAAATCCTATTAGCCTTACACCAGATTTCATTATTATAGTCAAACAAGGCCCCCTTTGGCCGATTAGGGCGAACTAGGGAACTTTAAGCGACCAACAGACCCCTTGTCTCTTACCACGCCCGTCTAAATTGAAATCCTAAATTGCAGAAACCAAACACGCTTCAGAACTGTGTTTGCTGGACCATAGGAACCGGTAATTTTGTCTGTAATGATAATAGTACGGGTCTATACCATACCACCCCCTAATAAAAATAGGGGGCAGTATAGTATTCACCCTACGATTATTATTATTAGAGGCAAAATTAGTGGTTCCTGTGACTGGACTAACTCTACAATCCGATTTGCATGTAGCGAATTTTAAACAAAGCAATGGCCAAAATATATATAAATATTTACAGCTGTAGCATATTCAAACCAAACTAACTTTTGTTTTTATTAATGCAATTACTCAATTAATATCTGGAAACCCATAATGAGTAGCTTCTATATTTTACACACTGCTACTCCGGGGAGTATGTCGAATATAATCGTTAATTGTTGAATGATAAATAAAAACGAAACTTATTAATTACAGTAATCAAGAACCATATTTAGATATTTTTTTTAAAAACCTTTTATTTAGAATTGTTATACATGTTACATGTATTGGTAAAGAAGTGCTCTACAGAAACAATAAAGAATTATTTTTAACTCCACAAGTAGATCGACCGCTCCTTACATCTGATGCTGGATGTATCGTTACCACCGTGATTGATATATTCATTCTATGGTCTGTCGCATGATACTTGCGAAAAAAGCCCCAGTTATATTTAAAACCAAGTATCTCTCCTCTTTAGAGAAAAGCCTCAGTTATCTAAAACCCATTATCTCTCCTCTTTAGAGAAAAGACTCAGAACTTATTTAAAACCGAATATATCTCCTCTTTAGATCTGAAGAATGGTGTCGGCCAAACCATTCAAGAATCAGAAATACCAACACATAAAGAGAGAATGCATCAAGAAGAAATCGCTGTTCAGGGACAGTGAGTTTCCACCAGAGGGCGCGTCCCTGTTCTTCAGCAAAGCGGCCCCGGGAGACATAGTCTGGAAACGACCAGGGGTAGGTGACTTATTTTCAACGATATTACGAGTAGTTGTTCAGGGGCGGATCCAGGAATTTTTGAAAGGGTGTTTTCTCATTAATTTTGGTTTATAAAAGGGGTACCCTCAAAATGCGTTATTTTTACCTTTTTCAGCAAGGTTTTCTCACAAGGGGGGGGGGGTTCAAATCCCGGAACCTCCTCTGGACCCACCACCGTTCTTTATTCAGAAAATACAACACAATTCGTATGAGTACCAACTCAATATCTAATATAACATAGTCATATATTTGTATTATTATTATCATCATCAAAAACAGCTATTTGCTATGTAAAGAGGTTCCATTCGTAGGTTTGGTAATTTTACATTTCTTTAGCCTTTGTGTTTCTATACTACAACCGAACTAATTATTTGGTACTACATGTAGTTTGTACCAATGCAAGCTAATTATGAATAACATGTATAAACTGTGACTGTTTTAATCCCCCCCCCCCCCCCAAAAAAAACCCAACCTTAAGCAATCGATCTTTTTATAGTGTTTTATTTTGATAATTTTACAGATATCAGATTTTATGTCATACTGTCATTTAATTTCATTTAATTATGTTTTATTGTCGCATTCCTTTGCTTATCCTTGTAAAGCACCTTGGAGTAATTTAATTTATACAAGGCGCTGTATCAATTTTATCATCATTATTATGTAATTTAGGAACATATACAGAGAGTTATTTCAGAATATGATACATGATACATTACCCGACAGTCCAATAGAGTCAAACTTGAACATCTAATATCAACGAACTGGTTGAATTATAAACACTCGTATGAAAGGTGAAGATAAAAAACAGTGAACAATCTCATAACTCCTATAAGGAATACAAAATAGAGAGTTGAGCAAACACGGACCCCTGGACACACCAGAGGTGGGATCAGGTGCCTAGGATTAGTAAGCATCCCCTCTCGACCGGTCACACCCGCTGTGAGCCCTATATCTTCATCAGGTACACGGAGTTATCCGTAATCAAAATCAGTAAGCCAAAAACGGCCTAACTGTCGTATGAAACACGTCAGACAGCATTTAACCCAAGGATAGGTTGTATTGCCATTCTTTTTATCGTTAGCGACGTAGAGTTATCGTTGAAAAAAAAAATCCCAATTTAGCGTCTTCCGTTGTATCGACGTTACTTTTTAGTGTAACATGAAGTGGTGTCTGTACCCATCTGATCATATGCCAAGTAAGAAATGTTTTACTTTCAGGAAATAGTTTCCAATCCGAGGTTTTTTATTGACGGCAGTAAAGCAGACGACTTGTCGCAAGGTTCCCTGGGTAATTGCTGGTTCGTGGCGGCGTGTGCGTGTATCGCGGAAAGGAAGAATCTTTTGAGAAAGGTATTCCATAAACCGGCGGGTGGATCGAAATATCTTGACATGAAATGTGTTGACTAGTATACAAACATGTACGTTTTCGGACCGCTGTTTTGAACTTTGATTGACGATTAAAAGATATGTTTTATTAATCAAATTACAGATTGTTCCCGACATTGAGGAACAGGATTGGGGTAGAGGTCGGAAGTATGCTGGGATATTCCATTTCAAGTTCTGGCAGTGTGGCGAATGGGTCGATGTCGTCATCGACGATTACCTTCCCACCCGTCAGGGGAGACTAATCTTCATGCACTCTAAATCAAGAAACGAGTTCTGGACCGCACTTCTGGAGAAAGCATACGCCAAGTACTTAGTTAAAATAGCAAAATTCAGAATTTACCAGTACATGTCTATACTACACTTATGTAAACAGTGTGCGCAATTTTTTAAATAGATTATTTGGTGATTACGAGTCATTGGTCGCCGGGAAAGCGAAGGATGCTATGGTGGACATGACTGGGGGCGTGGCCGAGGGTATAGAAATCAAGGACTACAACGCGGAGGAAGGGAGGAAAAAGCTATTCAAGATTCTGCGTAAATCTAAAGAGGATAAATCTCTGATGAGCACATCCATCGCTGTAAGTGTGTGTAGGATTTTTTAAATTAACTTGAGTAGTCCCGTGGGGATTCGGGTTAGAATAGGTCCTCAGTACCCCTTGTTTGTCGTAGGAAGCGACTAAATATGGCGGTCCTTCGGATGAGACTGAAAAAACCGAGGTCCCGTGTCACAGCAAGTGTGTCACGATATAGATCCCTCCCTGCTCAAAGGCCGTACGCGCTGAGCATAGGTCTAATTTTTGCAGTCCTTCACCGGCAATGGGGACGCCTCCATATGAGTGAAATATTCTCGAGAGGGACATTAAGCAATATACAATCAACCAATCAAAACCTTGAGTAGACACATGTGTATCACAGACAATTTTCAAAGGAATTTGGGACCTAAATTGATACTTTTTCAAATTGAAAAGGGTTGAGGATTACAGATCCAAAATTGCAGGAAGTGACATTTTTGGTTTCCCGCTCTCCCTTCTAGATCTGTCTCTGTAATAATTCTGAATCAAGCCACCTAAACTGTATTTAACTTTTGCTAGTTCTGTTTACTCTTCCTTAGTTATATATTCTAGCTTGGTCAGTCTTCCATCCTTGTCACTAGTTTGAACAACAGATCTATTATACTATAGAGTTGTGTTGAAAGCTCTATTGTGTCGTTTTCAGGCCACTGGGAAGGAGATGGAGGAAAAGCTTGCCTGTGGGCTAGTAAAGGGCCACGCCTACAGCGTGACTGACGTACGAAAGATAAAGTTAGGAACAGGACTAAAATCCATTTTCAGCAGAGAGAAAATCCATATGATTCGATGCCGCAATCCATGGGGCGGTATCGAATGGAAGGGGGCGTGGAGTGACGGGTAAGTATGACTTGATGCCGCAATCTATGGGGCGGTACCGAATGGAAGGGGGCGTGGAATGACGGGTTAGTATGATTCGGTGCCGCAATCTATGGGGCGGTACCGAATGGGAGAGGACGTGGATTCGATGCCGCAATTCATTTGGCGGTACCGGATGGAAGAGAGCGTGGAGTGACGGGTTGGTAGTCTAATATGAAAATATTATAACCTTTTTAAAATTGGTTGAAGCAAACTAAATTTGTTATATTTATTACAAAAATATTTATATGTAAATATAGTTACTATATGGATACATGTATGCAGGGTTGGGCCTAAGATATGAAAATTCAAGAGAATGAGATTTAAATTGTTGTTAAACGTTGTTGTTTTGGTTTTTATTTTGTCTTGTGATAAAGCCTTTGTAAATGAACCAGTTTTGCGTTTGTTGTCGTTTTTTCCCCGAAAGCATCATTTCAATTATGTCTGTTTTTATATTTTAAAAAAACATAGAGCGACTTAATTGGTGAATGATATAGATGTTTGATTCCTGCTAATAGCGTAGATTTGAAGATGTACTAATCTTGGTTCCGAAATCACTGTATATTCTCGAAATTGTACATTGTATAAAAATTCTGCTTTTTTCTTTGACTTTTAAAAATCTGAGAATTGTTTTTGAATCATTACATCGTATCTTAGAATTACTTACAATATTCCAAAAATAGCATATGCAAAAGATTTGCATGTAATACAATCTTCATCAGAATTAAAGTATAAGTAACCTTGCTTTTAAAAAAACAATGAAGTAAGTTTGATCCGCTCACTAAGACTGCTACATGTTTTAATTTTGCGTAGGTCCCCAGAGTGGAAGAAAGTGAGCGACGGTGAAAAGAAGGAGCTAGGTCTTACTTGTGACGACAATGGAGAATTCTGGTAAGTCAGTGTATGTGTGCGCTGATAACGTAGAACATGACGTTTAAATGCACGTGAAATGAGGTAGTGGTAAATATGGTATCCCATCAATTAAATCTTCTTGTAGCACCGATGAAAACAAAAATCTGCTGATAAAATTTTCTGTACTGCAGGATGTCATTTGAAGATTTCTGCCAGTATTTCACCAGTATAGACATATGCCACATCATCAACACGTCCCTGTTTTCGCTGTCCAAGACATGGAAGGAAGGAAAAGTGGAAGGGGAATGGAAGCGGAATCGGAGTGGTGGGTGTGGGAACAATGGAACTTTTCTAGAAAACCCACAAGTGAGGCTTACATGTCACATACTAAACATACTGCTAGTTTGTTGGTTTATTATGCTATATCAGACCTTTTTCTTCGTTTAGTGCACTTGACATGTGTCAACGAATTTGGACAGAATGGACTTCTGATATGCTTATAATACTGTCAGCTATCCGGGTCCAGTCAAGGCTGAAAGGGGATACAACCCGGAGTAACTCCACAGACAACCTTGATTGGGCCTGTATTCCAATGCACCAGTCGATGTTTTAAAAGTTGTCCCGCTTTGTACATGTTATGAAATTCAATGCTAGAGAAAAAAATTCCATTTGAATGAAATGTACCAGTTTTATATATTTGTGGTAATGTAGAGAAGCAATGTATTATGACGTCACGTTATTTAATCCCTCCCCCCCCCCCCCTTCCGGCTTCATTAGGTTGTACAAGTTACATGATAGGAAATAAGTGTATTGTATGAGATCTAATTTCCTTCAAACATGTACACTGTATAGAGGTTTCTGTATAGTGTTTGTCACAAAACATATCAATTTATCCAATGCCTTTAGTTTGACCGTGACGTCAGGTTTTTTAAGACATTGCGTATATTTTAGTTTATGTTCGAGATTACCGATACGGCCGTGGAAGTCCTGGTGTCTTTGGAACAATACGACAGACGCCGAGAGAAGGACCAAGGAAAGTCCAACTATACCATTGGTGTCACCATCATGAAAGTACGGCTTCATTCCAATCTATCAAATTATGTTCTCAACTTTCACAATTGTTAGACTAATGAACACATTGTATAACTTCTTCCAAACAGGCGGATTTAAACCGGAAGTACAGAATGCATGATAGACTAGAGCGAATACATTCCGGACCATTTTCTAACGCCAGGAACGTGTTCGTCCGGGTTTCTCTACACCCCGGACGTTACATCATCATCCCATCGACCTTTGATCCGGGTTGTTATGGGAAATACATTCTTAGAATGTATTGCAGCAGTCATCTAAATCTTCGGTAAGTTTTTTTTTTTTTTTTTTTTACGTTTAATTGGACCAGTCGCGATAGCTTACATGTACTAGTTATCTAGAGTGCTCGATAGCTTACGTGTACTAGTTATCTAGAGTGCTCGATAGCTTACATGTACTAGTTATCTAGAGTGCTCGGTAGCTTACATGTACTAGTTATCTAGAGTGCTCGGTAGCATACATGTACTAGTTATCTAGAGTGCTCGGTAGCTTACATGTACTAGTTATCTAGAGTGCTCGGTAGCATACATGTACTAGTTATCTAGAGTGCTCGGTAGCTTACATGTACTAGTTATCTAGAGTGCTCGGTAGCTTACATGTACTAGTTATCTAGAGTGCTCGGTAGCTTACATGTACTAGTTATCTAGAGTGCTCGGTAGCTTACATGTACTAGTTATCTAGAGTGCTCGATAGCTTACATGTACTAGTTATCTAGAGTGCTCGGTAGCTTACGTGTACTAGTTATCTAGAGTGCTCGATAGCTTACATGTACTAGTTATCTAGAGTGCTCGGTAGCTTACATGTACTAGTTATCTAGAGTGCTCGGTAGCTTACATGTACTAGTTATCTAGAGTGCTCGGTAGCTTACATGTACTAGTTATCTAGAGTGCTCGGTAGCTTACATGTACTAGTTATCTAGAGTGCTCGATAGCTTACGTGTACTAGTTATCTAGAGTGCTGGGTAGCTTACATGTACTTGTTATCTAGAGTGCTCGGTAGCTTACATGTACTTGTTATCTAGAGTGCTCGGTAGCTTACATGTACTAGTTATCTAGAGTGCTCGGTAGCTTACATGTACTAGTTATCTAGAGTGCTCGGTAGCTTACATGTACTAGTTATCTAGAGTGCTCGATAGCTTACGTGTACTAGTTATCTAGAGTGCTCGGTAGCTTACATGTACTAGTTATCTAGAGTGCTCGGTAGCTTACATGTACTAGTTATCTAGAGTGCTCGATAGCTTACATGTACTAGTTATCTAGAGTGCTCGGTAGCTTACATGTACTAGTTATCTAGAGTGCTCGATAGCTTACGTGTACTAGTTATCTAGAGTGCTGGGTAGCTTACATGTACTTGTTATCTAGAGTGCTCGGTAGCTTACATGTACTTGTTATCTAGAGTGCTCGGTAGCTTACATGTACTAGTTATCTAGAGTGCTCGGTAGCTTACATGTACTAGTTATCTAGAGTGCTCGGTAGCTTACATGTACTAGTTATCTAGAGTGCTCGATAGCTTACGTGTACTAGTTATCTAGAGTGCTCGGTAGCTTACATGTACTAGTTATCTAGAGTGCTCGGTAGCTTACATGTACTAGTTATCTAGAGTGCTCGGTAGCTTACATGTACTAGTTATCTAGAGTGCTCGGTAGCTTACATGTACTAGTTATCTAGAGTGCTCGGTAGCTTACATGTACTAGTTATCTAGAGTGCTCGGTAGCTTACATGTACTAGTTATCTAGAGTGCTCGGTAGCTTACATGTACTAGTTATCTAGAGTGCTCGGTAGCTTACATGTACTAGTTATCTAGAGTGCTCGATAGCTTACATGTACTAGTTATCTAGAGTGCTCGGTAGCTTACATGTACTAGTTATCTAGAGTGCTCGATAGCTTACATGTACTAGTTATCTAGAGTGCTCGGTAGCTTACATGTACTAGTTATCTAGAGTGCTCGGTAGCTTACATGTACTAGTTATCTAGAGTGCTCGGTAGCATACATGTACTAGTTACATGTATCTAGAGTGCTCGCGCTGCTTTGCTTCACCGGAAGGTCCCGGGCATCGGTGTCGCGTTAAACTTCAGAAAGACGTTCAACATAGACTGACTATTTCTCTGTCAATCAGTCGATGTTTGAAAAACCCGGAAGTGAGAAGATGAAAATAACGAACAGTGACCAATCTCATAACTCCCAAAACGAATACAAAATAGAGAGTTGGGCAAACGCGGACCCCTGGATATACCAGAGGTGGGATAAGGAAAACGGAGTAAGTCGGTGTGCCAAGAACGGTCTAACAATTGGTATTAAATACTGTTTGGCATATTTTTAATCTTAAAGTATGTCTCGTGCACCAATCCATCTTTTAGCTCTAAAGTAGGTCACGGTGCGTACACCAATCCAGCTGAAATGTAAGCTGAAGTTGTCTTCTTCCAAGAGGAGATTTGTGACTATTTTTCAGGTTAATATCTGTATCCGTAACGAAAAAAGTCCGGAAAACTGTTTGTCCACTTTTAGTCCTAAAGTAGATCACGGTACGTGCACCAACCCAGGTGAAATACAAACTGAACTTATATTCCTCCGAGAGGAAGCTTATGACTAAATTTCAGGGTAATATATGTATCCTTAAAGACAAAAGTACGGAAACTGTTTGACCTACTTTTAGCCCCAAGTAGGTCACGATGAACTAATCCAGCTTAAATGCAAACTCACTCTTATGTTTCTCGAAGGAGAAATTGTGACCAAATTTCAATGCTGTACATGCATCCGTTACGGAAAAAATCTGGAAAATATTACCTTGGACAGACGCATGCACGGACCCACGGACAGTGCCATAGCATAACACGCACCCTCTGATGACGGGTGTATAAAAATGAACGATTAAATATGTGAAACGGAACTTTATGATGTAAAACTTGTACGGTACCAATTTTGATGCACCAGATGCGCATTTTGACAAATAATGTCTCTTCAGTGATGCTCAAGCCGAAATTTTGGAAATTTAGAATGACAAAAAACTTGTAAGAGCTATAAGGAAAACTAAAGTGCCAAAAACTGGAGCCAAATTCGTCCAAGGATCAGAGCTATGTATGAGGGAGATATAATCCATAATTTTGAAATGAATTTCTAAATTTTATCCCAGCAATTAAATATACATCCGTATTTTCAAGCTACATATGTAGTAACGAAGTACTTAGATACTGGGCTGTAGAGACCCTCGGGGACTAACAAGTCCACCAGCAGAGGCCTCGACCCAGGGGTCATAATGTAAAACTTATACAGTAGCAATTTTGATGATATCAATAATTTAGTGCTGCACATATTAGTCTAATAGTATGATTTAACTTACGTTTCAGGGAACTGTGGTTAGACGAACCACCCCCTCCCACCGTGTGTGGCATTCCATCCAACCTCAAGAAACGAAGAACATGCGCAACACAGGTCACTATTGTAAAAGGTGAAGGGTTTCCGGGAAACGATAACAAGGGAAGTAAGTTAAACATCACCTAGATGTAGTAAATATCAAGTAAATGTAGTAAAATGTTGAGTAAAAATAAAAAAAGATTTAAAAAAAAACAACCACAGATTAAAGGATCTACATTAGTCTTAGATATTATTTATTCATTCATTACTGAATTTCTATTCCCTATCATGTTTTCCAGGTAACATGTATTGTAAAATCTCCTGTGAAGGTAAAGCTTATAAAACAAAAGTATGTAAGGATACCTTAAAACCACAATGGAATGACAGAGCAACATTTTACAGGAAAAAACCAGAAATCGACATCTTTATTGAGGTATGTATTTCCTTTTCATTTCTCATTAAAAGATGCGTTTATTTAAGAATTATGTGTATTTAAAAGTATGTTGTACAGATAATACGCAAAGATGTGCAGACAATTCTAAAATGAAATCCATAGCAAAATCAGGTTGAACAATTTTACTCTTTTGATTAATTCTTCTACATACTCTTGTTAATTCATTTGAAGGTGTGGCATAGCAGTATAATAAAGGACGAGTTTCTTGGAGAGTGTGTGGTACCCATGTCAGAGAACGCCACCTATCGGGGTGGAAACACCATCCGAAGGTTTGATGTTAAAACCAAGAAGAACGGTGATGGGACAGAGAAGAGAGAGGGCTACATCTGGCTCAAGGTCCTTCACACTAATGAAATGGACACAGTCTGATAAAACGATACTTTACACTAATGAAATGGACAGAGTTTGAAAAATGCTACTTTACACTAATGAAATGGACAGAGTTTTAAAATATGCTTTATTGCACTAATGAAATGGACAGTGTTTGAAAAATGATACTTTACACTAATGAAGTGGACTGAGTTTGAAAAAATGCTACTTTACTCTAATGAAATGGACAGGGTTTGAAATTTGTTATTTCATGAAGTACTTAAGATTTTGTGTTTTTATAATTACTGATGACGTGATATGACACGAGTGTTTGTATAGTTGTCTGGGGCTGTAGAGTATGGTGTCCGGATAGGGCCATTTGCAAAGGCGTGACTGCGCGTTAGTCACAACACGCCGTCACGCCAACAAGCAACGCGCTCTCACGCCAACAAGCAACGCGCCTTCGCGCTCTCACACCAACAAGCAACGCGCCTTCGCGCTCTCACGCCAACAAGTAACGCGCCATCACGCCAACAAGCAACACGGCGCGAAGGTGTGTTGCTTGTTGGCGTGAGAGCGCGAAGGCGCGTTGCTTGTTGGCGTGACGGTGTGTTGTGACTAACGCGCAGTCACGCTTTTGCAAATGGCCCTATCCGGACACCATAGTAGAGTATGTTAACAAAATAGATACATATGAATTCTACATGCCGGTTCTTCTATTCCTCAGCTGGGTATGTGTGTGAATGTAAGGAGTGTTTATTTTTGTATTTATTTATTGACTCTAAATTTGTATTCTATTTATATAAAGTGTATCATATACAATATTGAATACCGGCTAACAATCAAAAATTTTCACGAGGTTTTGTTGTTCTTTTACCTGTTGTAAATTTTTACGTTAAATGTTTTATTTATTTTAAAGATTTCCTTTGTTTCAAAAGACCTGTTGTTTTCTAAACTGAAACACATTTGTTTTACCATATGTGATTCTTTTGCAGATTTATACATTAAAATACAAAAATAGACTATTAATTAAAAATAGTGTTAAGGATTCAACGTTAAAGACGTTTTAAAGCTTTTTACTTTTCTTATTCAATTGAAACTGTAATTTATGTCTGAATATTATATTTCATTTATGTATTATACTTTGAGATCTTGTTGTGATATATATATATATATATATATATAATCCAAATAGAAAGAGTTGATATCACACAGTCAAAATAATTCAATAAAAAAAGTAGGAAAATATACAGTTCCAAAATATATGGAGTTATATATGTGTATATTTTCCTGCTTTTTTTATTGAATTATATATATATATATATATATATATATATATATATATATATATATATATATAATTTGTAAAAAGAATTCAGTATTTGATACAGTAAATACATCCAATAATAAAAGTCAAGAAACACAAAACTCGAATAACATTTCACTGTTAGCGCTTTCAGCTTTAAGCCGAAAGTGCTAACAGTGAAATGTTTCTTGATTTGTATATATATTTATATATATATATATATATAGTGAAATGTTTCTTGATTTGTATATATATATATATATATATATATATATATATATATATATATATATAATTCATTCGATATTGTATTATTTACATAGCTTTGATTATATGAATATCCATATGGCTTTGTACGTTGTAAATCTATTTTTATATTTCTAATAAAAAATGACATGTATATATCTGTGTAGTTTTAAAATGCACCCTGTTCAATGAAACGTTAAGTGCGGAATACCGTTTAATTGGAGCAGTGTTGATTGATTTAAATAGACAGCAGTTTAAACCCACTCATTTCAATTACTAAAAACAGACGATTGGAAATGCGAAATCCGGTTGTGCTTGACTGCTTTCGTCAGCTGGAGCATAATACTTGCTTAGTGACATATAAACACAGCCGCATGTAGGTATAGAACAGGGTACAAACACTGATGTTCAGGTTCGTTGGATCTTCGAGTTAATATTGTTCATGGATTGCGCAGACAATGCATGGTAGTGGAATAATCACTGCAGGTAAGATATTGTGCAATGGTTTAGAAACATACCAACCTTGGAGAGCATTACTTTATTAACACTTATCAGGAAAATGAGATGTAGAATTGAGATATATCACTTTACACAGAGATGAATGTATCGACGTGATTATGTTAATGTTCTGTCAAGTGTTGAGCAATATACGTATCAGAATTTTAAAAATCGGTAAGTGTTTATTTGTTGATCTGTTGCTGGTAGCTTTAGTAAGTGCTACGGTAAGTATTTATTTGTTGAACTGCTGCTGATAGCTTTAGTAAGTGCTACGCTATTTGTTGACCTGTTGCTGATAGCTTTAGTAAGTGCTACACTATTTGTTGAACTGTTGCTGATAGCTTTAGTAAGTGCTACACTGTTTGTTTCCTCTATCAATGCATAAACAAATGTTTTTAGTCTCCCCATGATTTCTACAGTGGATATCCAGTAGCAGACGACAATGGTCCTGGGGCTATTTGATTCTGCTGTTCCCTATAAGGGACAGGCGTACAGTAAACTGAAGTCTGAATGCGTCAGTTCCGGTCGGTTGTTTGAAGATCCGGAATTCCCTCCAGTTTCTTCATCACTTGCTTATTCTGAACCTGCATCGTCTAACATCGTGTGGAAGAGACCAGGGGTAGGTGTGTGCTTAATGGCATTCAAATAATGAAAACACTAGTATGGATCATATTGACTATTTTTCTTCCTAAGACATTTTTCGCCCCTGTTACTGAACAGCATTTTAGTAATAGTAGTGCTTGATGTGTTTACCATGAAAACATATGAAAGTACTGTTGTATGTTGCAAGTACGCCGGTCATTTACGATTATTATGTCAGACGTGTTTACTACAAACATTAATGATTTTCATAAAGCTATGACGATTCACTATGCAAAAGGATTGGGATTTGACGTGATCGTGTTTCCGTGCGGGGATGACACCAGTATATGACTTTTAAGAAATGAGAAATGTTGAAAATTGTGATTTTTATCGCTTTTCTAGGAAATCACTGGAGATCCTAAATTTTTCGTTGACGGCGCCGGAACTGATGATTTTAACCAAGGGGCGCTTGGGAATTGCTGGTTCGTAGCCGCAGCAGCATGTATAGCTGAAAAACCCAAACTGCTGAAAAAGGTAGTTTTAAAAAAGACTATAAGTAATCATATTTCCCATGTGATTTATACATGGTAACAATTGTATGGGAAACCCTTACCTAGCAAATAAGAATTTATTGTACCTGTAGATTGTGCCAGATATTGAGAAACAAGAGTGGCTTCCGGAGAACAAGTATGCTGGGATATTTCACTTCCGGTTCTGGATTTGTGGAGAGTGGACGGATGTTGTGATTGACGATTATCTGCCTACTGAGGGTGGTAACCTGATTTACATCCACTCAAACAAACGGAACGAGTTCTGGTCAGCTCTTCTGGAGAAAGCTTACGCAAAGTAAAGAGAAATAGACCTTTCGGATATTGTTATCTAGAATTGACGGATGATGCAGAGTTTGTGACTAACTACTACTAACACCACAGAATAGTCCGAAATGTTATATTTTTGTATTTCATTCCTCTAGTGTCTAACTGTATCTCATTTTCCTTCCTCATCGCCTCTTTTAAAAGAAAGCCCATTTCACTCACATCGAGACGTCACCCGCGAATGGGACGCAAACGAACACAACCAAACATTTGTCTCCTTGTATACTGATATATTATATTGATAATTTGTTGTTGCGGAACCTCTGATAGGAATGGCTTCTGTTTAGTATGACAATACTGAACTCGTCCATCCATTTGTTTATTACACAATTTTTTAACCAACAATAACATGATTATGAAAGGTGAAGGTAACGAACAGTGGTCAATTTCATAACTCGTATAAGAAATACAGTACAAAATAGAGAGTTGGGCAAATACGGATCCCTGGATATACCAGAGGTGGGATCAGGTGTCTAGGGGGATTAAGCATCCCCTGTCGACTAGTCACGCCCTCCTTTATCTTTATGTTTAAAAAATGAACCGATGCTCCAGTAATTTTTATGAGTTGACCTGTTTCGTTTTGCAGACTATTCGGATGTTACGAGTCTTTGCGCGGAGGTTTTGCTAGAGACGCTCTTGTCAACATGACAGGGGGCGTAGGGGAGGTCATCACATTGTCGGACTACATCGAATCAGAGGAGAAGAAGGAAAAACTTTTTCAAATACTTCATTCTGCCATTGACGATCAGTCTATGATCAGCGCCGCCATTCTAGTAAGTATAGTCGTCTTTCTTCACAAGCATAGTGTCAAAAATCTATTTTAGACATACATTTCAATGACGAATACTGACGTTCTCAAATTACACTATGTTTCATTCAAAATGTTTAAGTATTAAATACTAGAATGGTAATTAAATTTCACACTTCGCATACTCATTTTAATATTCAGAAGTAAACATATTAATATTTTGTTTGTTTTCCAGACAGGCGGAAATGATATAGAGTCCAAACGGGACAATGGTTTAGTGAATGGTCACGCTTACAGTGTCACAGCCGTGAAAAAAATACGATTAGGGGAAGGTCTGATTGCGTTTTTTAAGAGAGATTCCATAAAGTTAGTTCGTTGTCGCAATCCTTGGGGTGATACTGAGTGGACAGGGGCTTGGAGCGATGGGTAGGATTTCACAAATCTAGAAGACAGTTTCCTGCAAGAAAGTGTTTAGCATCATATAGCTCAATTTGTTCTTCAATAACACTTACAATTGTTACCTGTAGGTCCCAGGAATGGGCTAAAGTGAGCAGCAACGAGAAGGAAGAAATGGGAATCACTATAGAGGATAATGGTGAATTTTGGTAAGTCATGCCTGCATCGTCAATCAGAAACTATGGATTGGAAAGGTGACAATGTTAAACAAAAACGATTATACTTCCTGAATTCTGAAGTGCATAATGTACAATGGTATTCTCCAGATATGTTTACGTTTAGATGCAAAACTGTAGCTCTCTGGGGAAAGTATTGGAACAAGTCAGAGAGCCACAGATCCACCCCTTATAAAAACCTCCGATATACAGTACGGCGCAGACAAAAATGCACTCGGTTGAAGCCTTATATCATAGTATTCTTGCATTGCCGTCTCAAAAATTCAATATGAAAAATTCCTAACATTTTCTTGTTATACTTGTGTCCAAACATACCTTCAAACATTCATTAAAGCCCCATGCGACCCGAGATCCCATAGCTTTAAATGATTCCGCTTGTTGACTAGCTATGTTAGGCAGCCAGTCAAATCGAGCCCCTTTTATTTCCATACTCATAGCATTTTTAAAACAATATAATGTCTGCGCCGTAAATCGTGAAAGGTTTCCATAAGAGAAGGGACGGCTCTGTAGCTCTGTGGTCTGTCTGCAGCTGGTTTAAACTGAGATACTGTTTTGCACTAATCAAACTCGTCGTTCAAGTTGTCAAGGACTACACTAGAACGTCTTGCAGGATGTCATTTGAGGATTTTTGTACGAGTTATTCCCACGTTGACGTCTGTCATTTGATCAATACATCGTTCTTCTCCCTGTCCAAAACCTGGCATGAAGGCAAGGGCATGAGCGAATGGACGGATCGCAGATGTGGAGGATGCGTGGACCACGACAGCTTCATACAAAATCCGCAGGTACGTATACTTATGTAGGATGTCCTAAGTTAAAACAAGCCCTGGAATTCGTAGGGAAAATGGTGTACTTTAGCAGCTGTAAATGTACAATATTAAATTTTCATTTTCAATCTAAAATTATTTATATGAATAGGTGAAGATAACGAACAGTTATCGAAGTAGCTCGTTAAACTTTTTTTATACACTACATTGTCAGAAGTTTACAAATGGTGATATACAGAGAAACAGAGAGTGAAAGTTTTTGATTACAATATCTCAGAACCTTTCCTTCTTCAAAATTTCTATTGTGTTCCTCCTTCACCAGTATGTGTTTGACATAGACGACAAGGAAGACGAAATTTTGGTGTCGTTAGAACAACAAGACAAGAGAGAATTTAAGAAAGATGGCGAGGGAAAGAACCACGGAATTGGTTTCACGATTACCAAGGTAAACTCTACAATACAGTAATCGACTAGTTTTAATTGTTTAATGATTTTCCATCATAATCATAATATCCCAAGACTGAATAGTATAATTACTAGTGAAATGCTGTAGATATACATAAAATTAATCAGATTTCAGCAAGTGAATCTGTATAATGTGTTCATTATAGTACATCGTGTCAATTCAAACGAATGTGTGCATGTGTAAAAGAAAAAATATAGATACATATACTTTATACAAGCGCAACTTAAAAAATTATATTAAAAATACTTTCAAATGTTTACAAAAAATAATCGTGTATGTTTTGACAATTTACTATACTTTTACTAATTATGTATATTGTTTAGTTTTGTATCTTTTATTTAACTAATTCATCAAATATTCATGTGACATTTGATAGATAACCAATCATTAGGAATATTAACATTAATATGCCTGTACAATGTTCTAGCCAGGGTGGACCTAGGATTAATATCAACATGTTTAAAATGTAATTTCGTGTATCTCTAAAAGAAATACCTCATTTTCCAAATGCTTTTCACAATAGATATGTACAATATATGAGCCATCAAAATATATAGATCTGATATCCATTATGTACTTATCTTAGCGAAACTTACTTCCAATGTCAATTTTCGAGAACGGGAAATGGTGAGAATATAATCTGCAGGAATTGATTCTGTACAGATTAGTGATGAATTGATCAACACCGAAACTTGTGATATGAAATTGTCTTCTGGCGAATTAACATAGTTATTACTTAATTCCATGCAATATAGAAACTACAATAAATTAATCAAAACTTTGATGAATGTATACAGGAATTTGATATTTGGTAATATTGGAGCTGTTTATATTATAGAAGTTATCTCTCTTATCAGCGCGACTTTGAATCTTTCATGATTTGCAAATCCATCAATACTAGGAAAACTTGAACATCACCACTTTACAGCTTATCTTCAACTACTAATAGCACCAGATGATTTTTTTTTAAAAAACCCACTTTAGCTATCGATCTTAATTATAATGGGGTTTTCTGTGATACTTTCACAGATATAAGATCGTATGTCACACTCTCATTTAGTTTAATTTCATTGTGTTTTATTGTTGCTTTCCCCTTCTTTTCCTCGTAAAGCGCCTTAAAGTAATTTGTTTTACTGAAATTATTTTATCATCATTATCTTCTTAGACTGACCTCAACCGAGAGTACAGAATGCACGATAAATTACAGACCATTCATACATCAGAGTACGGTGCTAATAGGGCTATTTTCGAACGTGTGACCATAAAGAGGGGACGCTATGTGATATTCCCCACCACACACGAGCCAGACAAGAAAGGGAGATATGTTTTACGAGTGTACTTCAGTTCCTCACCAGCCTTCAAGTGAGTAAGAGTGTCAAAATAAAATAGGATACGTATTGCTTTTAATGTTTCATCTTCATAGATCAAATGTTACAAGACAGACACTGTGGTATTGACAATAGTAATATTCTCTATTTATACAAGACTGCACAATTAATTATGAAAATTAGTTTACATTGTGGTCCTGTCTTTAACATGAATACATATCGAGAACATACATCACAAAACACGAAAGTATCACAGTTAATTTACATACTACCTAAGAGGAGAACATACAAATCTGAGATATGCAAGATGAGTATCAAATAATATGCTTATATTCTTTGATTGTAGGGAATTAGTGTACGAGGAACCACCTCCACCAATGTGTTGTTCCTTCCTTTTTAAATCCAACGGCGCCACACAAATCACAATAGTCAGTGCCAACGGTCTGGAAAACCCGAACATCGTCCTCAGTAAGTTTCATTCCTCAAGTTACATGCTTTGATCAGGTTTGTTATAGAAATTACAGTAATGCTAATATTATGTAACCATTTTGTACGATACAACCATTCTCGTTATGGATATTTAAAGATCACACTGGCAACCGTGCTGTATGTTTAATCTTATAACCCACTCCATGTAACATCACTCTTCGCCGAGTCTGGGAAATGGTTTGAATTGGATACCAATATAAGATAGTGTTATCATACATAAATTTCTCATGAAGTATGGAAAAATTGCACTAGGTGTTGAATGCAGATACATCAAGAAAAATCCCAAAGAAAAGATATTGAAACCGGTCGACAGGGAATGTTTACTCCGCATAGGCACCTGATCCCACTTCTGGTGTGTCCAGGGGTCCGGGTTTGTCCAACTCTTTATATTGTATTCCTTATAGGAGTTATGAGATTGATCACTGGTCGTTATCGTCACCTTTCATTGAATGTCAAATGGAAGATATGAATAATATGTTTTATTTTATACTCTTATCTCTGGAATGATTTATTTATTACATAGAACCTGATCTGTACTGTGAAGTAACCTGCGGAAGAAAGAAAGTGAAAACAAGTGTTTGTGACGGGACGAAGGACCCATTCTGGGACGAAAGAATAACATTTTACCAGAAAGATAAGGACATCAAAATTGAGGTGATAGAGATACAAGCATGGGTATATTTCTCAAACGTGAACTCTCCCGATTTACCATAGATATTCATTTCTTTCATATTACGAAGACATTTCAGTTAAATGATGATTTCAAATCTAAACTACTTCCCATAAGTTTAGAAACGTTTGTGAAAAAGTGAGGGCAACGAACAGTGATTAATCTCATATATTCCATAAGGAATACAAAATAAAGAGTTGGGCAGAAACATTAGAAGTGGGAGTAATCATCCTCTGATTTAGTTATCACACCCGCCACGAGCCCTACATCTCTTGATCATGTAAACGGAGTAATTCCTAGCCCAGGGGTCCGTGTTCGTGCAACTCTCTATTTTGTATTCCTCATAGGAGTTATGAGATTGATCACTGTTCGTTATCTTCACCTTTTGTAGGAGTTATCAGACTGACCCCTGTTCCTTATCTTCACCTTTATAGGAGTTAAGAGATTGATCACAGTTCGTTATTTTCATCTTTTCACTGTACAGTAATTACTGTTCTGTTTACTTAAAACGTTTTCGTTCTAGATCTGGAATGACAATCTAATTAAGGACGATTTTATCGGACAGTGTATCATTCCAATGAAAGGAGCTAAACATACAGGAAAAACAATTCAGCTACCACTGTACGGCAAAGGCAAGGAGGAGAAAGTGAAACAGAAAGGATCCCTGTCAGTGACGATATTGTGTACAGCTCACATGGACACCGTGTGATGATTGATAAGAATGAGAGCTTAATGATGTGAGACAGAGTGTAAAGATTTATATATTTCCACGTCACTGTTCACATGTTACATTTTCATGCATTAACGAATTGTATTATTACATGTAATTACCACTATAAAGGTGGAATGAGGATTATGATTTGATTTACATATATTGCATTCATTAAATTGACATTCGACTGAGTGGTTATTGTATAGATATAACATATTCCCAGATATTCTGAGCAACCAGTTTCACCAACTGATGACGTAATAAAGAGGATCATGTGATCGTCCATCATCTGCAACCATCCAATCCACTTTTGCAGTGGTGACTTCTTTTCCTTTTTTTTTCCAGAAAAATAGTTATTCTGTAGAATATTTATCTCCTTAGGAATTTTCGAAAACTGCTGTAGGAAATTCGATTCCTTTCTGTTTTATATAATCTTTCAAAATATGATGCCTGATATACAAAAAGGAGTTCTGTTACATTTTAACGAAATTCCACCCATCTAGAAATAAAGGTTCCATCTTATATTTCATTGTTCGTTCTTCAAAAAAATGTATCTTGGTAACAAATAAAAAATGATAAAATAAGTATGATGTGGTATTAACATATTTTTTATCAATTAGCAAACATATACCTGTTATCAACGTCAGAAAATTGCAAATCAAAATTTCACAAAACACTGGTTAAAACAATACAATAGTATTTATAACAATTTTATGAAACTGTTTCTTTAAAAAAAAATATACAAAAAATAAAGGGACTCTATAGCATAATGGACTTCATAGATAATTTGATAAAAACAGGCATTGCCCTTGGATTGAATATTATCTAGAAACATAATTGATAATTCATATATACATGTACATGTTCATGTTATACAATAAATCTTATTAAAAATCATTGACAAGAGGGTGGAACTACGTGAAATTTGATCTTATCGTTGTTTCGTTAAGTATGACCGTAACATGCTTTTTCTAAGTCATTGGCTTATTCAAGTCAAACTAACAACTCAACTTTACGACAAAACAATATCTAACTTATCGGATCAGTTGAGAGATATAAAAACCGTATGCAAGTCATAATGGAATATTGCTTCTTGAATATGGGGAGTTGACGATGGAAAAGCTGAAATCATCCCGTCTGTCATAAAGTTTTCAACAACATTTATATCAACATTATCAGTAATGACATGTCCAGCTGGACTATAGTGGATTAAGCATAAGATGGTCTATATCTAGCCACTGCAAAGTTTGTTTGTAATTAAAAAGTTTGGATGCAGTAGTAGAAGTATATCGGTATGACATTGCCTCGCTTCATTCTGGAAGTTTCCATAAGCTGATTCAAGACTAAAATCACGGACTGAAGAAACGAACAGGCATATTTCATTTATTCAACAATTATCAAAACTTCTTTCTTCCAGTAAGATCAAAATCAAGTATCGATAAACAACGAATTAACTTCATACCGTATTATCAAAAGTTGTTAAGCTTAGATCCGCCACTTTACTTTCATTTTTGCTAGTTCAAGGTAGTTTATCGAAAATGAAAGTTGGTGTTTAATTAATTTTACGATATTTATTAATCAAGTAAGATTCTATTATAGCTCAGGGACTTCGCTTGACATATGAAACAATATTAAAGGTGCAAGCAGTATCTCTGGAGCAAGTGTTTCTGAGTTTATTGGCAAAATTTGTTAATTAATAAGTATAGATAATGAAAAAGATGGATATCAAATATCCTTATAATCATTTAGGCATAGCATACGCAAAACACATTAATTTACTGATCAAAATTGTGTAGTAGGATCATGTAATGGAGTGAGTTGTGCCTCTCTCTTCGTTCGCCTTTTCTGAAGGTTGGATTTCTCCAGCACAATCTTGTCCACATATAGCATACCGGTAATACATTGTAGAATATGCATAAAAACAATAGCATTACCCGATAACCACAAGTGAATCTTTTTACTCAGCACCAATGGCCAGTATTTGAGATAAGGTACCTGTAGATGCATTCATCAGCATCAATCACGTTATATTCTTTTGTTAGTACGATCTTGCCAAGTAACTTTTGCTTGTTACCTGATCAAGGCAGTGAAAACAATACATTCATGTGGATTGAAAAAAGTCATTTACTTTGAAATTTACGCCATTATATAACAGACTAAATTAGTGGGGACCAGAATGACTTGGGGGGACATCATATGTATCACATAGGTATGATTAAATAAAATAAAATGTGATCCCTACAACACAGGATGAAATATCTAAACAGAGCTGCCTGCAATCATTTAGAACGGTGAAGATAACTAACAGTCTTCAATCTCATAACTGCTACAAGCAATACAAAATAGACAGTTGGGCAAATAAATATGGTATCACTTTACTGGTGTCGCTGAAAGCCCTCAAGGGGATGTACACAAATAAACATTAACGCTATTTATTCACACAGATACACACACACACACACACACATATATATATATATATATATATATATATATATATATCATTCAATAAAAAAGCAGGAAAATATACAGTTCCAAAATGGCAGTCTAAAATATTTTGGAACTGTATATTTTCCTGCTTTTTTATTGAATTATTTTGACTGTGTGATATCAACTCTTTCTATTTGGATTATATATATATATATATATATATATATATATATATATATATATATAACAATGACTTTTGATGCGACAGTCTGGTGTATGTGGTTATTTTGGATTCTCTGTTATACTTATCCTATATAGGATCATTGCTGTTATCTCACTACAACAAATTAGCCAATCTTGAAGAGCTCGGACTGATCGTTTCTAATTCACATATCTAACGATGGGTTTACCTTGGATGATGAGAAGAAAGATGAATTCAGCCGTGGGTAAATAATATTGATCTTTCACTATTAACTTTCGACACTCTCACCGTAGACTGTCACTACTATACCATCAGATTATACAGTCATGGATTGTTTACATAGTTTGTAGTCAAAAATCGAATAAAATTTTTTTGTAATATGCCTGAAAGCAATAGAGACAAATAACTGAAGTGATTAATATTCTTATCTCGATTAAAAACAATACAATTTTAAATCACATTATCAGATGGAGGTTACGTTAAAAGTCCGGTATTACATTTACAATGTATATCACAATAGTTTTATATATGCAGATATTCGTAAAATTTTATATCGAGATATCCATTAACTAGTCAGTGACGGGATTTATCCAACACGTTGGGCGTCTGGGGCTTCGGTGTTTTAAGTGGAGATCTCTGGACTGGGTGTCTGGAGGCTCCAGTGTATTGAGTGGAGATCCCTGGGCTGGGCGTCTGGAAGCTCCAGTGTATTGAGTGGAGGCTGGGCGTCTGGGGCTCATGGCATGGGTTTGAGGTTTTTCAGGTTACATATATGTGTTATTGTACATTTATTTATTTTTATACATAATAAAATAAATAGATAACAACAAATAATTGCTTTCTTTTCTCTATATACATGTTTTATGTTTCTAAATATGCCACTGCTAATCTCCTTGTTTCCTTAACCATTCACCGTACTTTTCTAGATAATCGCGGCTTTGTTGGTTGTCTATTTCGTCCATAATGACGTCAGCTAACTTCCGCTCAGAATCTAAATCATGAAAGACAAATACAAATCATATCAGTGAGAGTTTTATTATCAGTTGAGGTGCTAATAAAATCACTGCATGATGATGATCAGTCACAATATTTTCTTCATATTTAACTCACCGTTGTATTTAATGCATTTACATTTTTTCTGCATATCATCACGTGTTGCCGGCGAATTCAAGATGGCCGTAAGCTGTTCTACCAATGCATCACATTGTTCGTACATTTGATTTTTAGAGAGTCCCGCTATCATTGATTTCTGCATCTCAGCCAGAGCTTTAATTGGTGTTAACATCTCTCCTGCGAAGTAGTAATCACAGTTTTCTCCCTGTAAAATAAAAATCGTCCAGAAAAACAAATCAGATACAGAGAAAGCATTTGCGAATAGCCAGTCTGCTAACTGTGTATTCAAGTACGAGTACACCAGATTTTATCACATTCCAATGACACCGTCGCGGTAGTTCAGTGTATAGTGTTCGTAACCAGGAGGTCGTGAGCTCGAGCCCCGCTCGTGCAGTGGCCTCGTCAAACCTAAGACATCAACATACATATGTACATGTACGTAGTAATTGCTTCTTCGCATTTAGAATTGAGAATCACGAATCTTTCGGACATGACCTTAAAAAACGGAGGTCCCGTGTCGATATGACGTAAGTCAATCAATCAACCAACATTCCATCGGTTCTTTATAGAAATGTATCCGCCGCTGGTGTCGGTGTTGTCAAACTTTCAACAATTTTACTTCTTTTTTAGAACCCCGAGGGTATGCTTAACAAAATGTCATGTTTTGAATTTATTTTGAATTTACTGTGTATAGTGGTAAATACTAAATTTTCAACACAACACCAACAAGATTCACATGTGTTAAAGATATGGTATTTGCTTTTACCTAGTAAATTCAAAATGTCTTTCAATCAAGTCATTATAGGGATATAGGATATTGCATAGGAATATACAATGGGTTTTAAGAAGTTTCTCTAGAAGGTCTTCAATTTGTCAGATTCGTATGCAAGTATCCATCTATAACGTAATTCAATTCTTCTTCAAGACTGACGCATGGCATGAAGCCGATTTCACTTTCACAATTTCATCTTAAAATCTTTTCAAGAATTACAATGGTTCAATTCGTCAAAATGATATCCTTATTCATGTACCGTACTTGCACAATGAAAGGCGAAGATAACGAACAGTGATACAATCTTTGAAATATTTCTGCCCTAGACGTTTAATTTTTTATTTTATGATCAGTAAAGTTACCCAAGTACAGTACGCGTTTTTCCACGTCCAGCATTATACGTTGGGGGGGGGGGGGTACGTGGTAACTGAATATAATATATATTATATCAAATATTTATAACTATACGCATAGGGGAAATTTACGCACTTATTACGTGACCGCGTAATTAATGTAAATTTCCACACGCGATCTCACGGGGATCCAGGTTGTTATAGGTCCCCAGTACCCCTTGTTTATCGTAAGAGGCGACTAAATGGGGCGATCTTTTGGATGCGACCGCAAAAACCGAGGTCCCGTGTCACAGCAGGTGTGGCACAATAAACATCCTTCATTGCGAATATAGGCCTAAATTTTCCAGCCCTTCACCGGCAATGATGACGTCTCCATATACATGAAAAGTTCTCGAAAGGGACATTAAACAATATACAAGGTATATCCATCCTCCACACGTAAATAACCACTTTTACAGTAAGCACTATGACCCATGATCCTCAGTTTGAGATCCCAACGTACTTTGCGGATAAAACCATCGAGTGACATTTTCACTTAATCAGCTGATAAAATTTATTTGCAAGATCCTACCAGGAGAACACTGCGGGTCGCACGTGTTTTTTTATATGACTCAAAGATAATGATGAAAGAAGGGAAAAAAGATAGAAAGGCAGTCTGAAATAAGATAAAGTGATGCTGAATATTCTATAACTGAGAAGTACATGCATCTAACCTCTATTCTATAAAGTTTGCACGGAAACACTCGTCTTGTTCCGGCTATGTCCTTAGCAATAGGTTTCACTTCAAATGGTCCTTGTATTCTGTCGTCAGCCATAGTCAGTAAAGGTTTAAATTCACAAGATTTTGGAACAAACTCTAAAAGAATTTTGGAAAGTCGATATTTTTTCTTAATTGCTGTTGATTTTCTAATATCATCTTCTTCCATTCTAAGCTCCAACCGTTCGTTGAAATCTGAAAGACGGGTAATGATTCAATTCCTTATTAGATGACAAAATATTTAAGGAATGAATCTAATTTTGACCTGCGTTATACGATATAATGTAACTTAGTGCTGTTTACGCTTTATAATCCGCGAAGCAGTTACCAAGGGGGCGCGTCCTCATAACAAGTTACATTATATACAATATAAACTAATTTTTTCAGTGTGTTCAGCCAATCAAATTGCGTGTTACAAATAAAATTTGATTATTCAAAGTTGAAACTGGCATTTTCTTTTTCATCACAACGGAAAACAGTAATAATGAATTGGTCGAGCTTATCACTGCTGGACATTTCCATACCTGGCAGTACATGTCTAAGGTAATTCACATGAAACGCCCACGCCAAACCAAAGGCAACGTTACCGGCGGGCACCTGAGATCTCAGGGACACCACATCGCCTATAGATATCACAATCACATATTAAACATGTACAACATCTTTCAAATAACATTCATCATTCATATATCCATGGGAATGAACGTTCTAATTTTGTTTTAATTAGTGCCGAGGGTTTGCAAAAATAGACATCGTTTATTAGTTAACTTACCTTTTATGATCTCAAATATCCTTTCTTCATATGAGGGCTCGTTAAAAATGTCTATATATGTCACCCACCGAATGAAGTTTGGTATATATGAACTATCAACGTTTTTCAGTAATATTACTATTTTCAAATGATTTTCCTCGATACATTTGCTCAGTAATGCTGCCAACCAAAACTCGATGTACCCCCTCTTCCTGATAGTGTCCTTGGATATCAAACAACACACCCACTTGGCTTCTTTGACTCGATCTTCTATCACCCCTAAAATTATCATCATATATTCATTGTCAAACTGGCGATTCGATGACAAGGATAAATTATGCTACGTATCACGCGACTTGATATTTACATGATCGCTCGATCCGTTAAGAATTTACATTTAAGTTTTAAAAAAAAACTAACACTAGTGGTATTCAAAGAGAAGCCAACAATCTGTTTAGATACATATACTGACTTACCCATAGCATCGTTTGGTGGTCTTGCGATGGAACAACGTACTTTTCTGTCTTCAAGGTAAGTTCTAATTTGGTTTACAGTTCTATCATCCGGGCTACTGCGGACAGAGATAGAGCCGCGGTTTTCTGTGTCACTGTACAGAAAGCATACATCAATAGGACAGGACGACTGTACTTGATCAAAGCGACTCGGTGGTCTCTCGCTCTGAAATGAGAAATGACCCTCTGAAGGTACTAGTACCACCAATGTTCACTTCTGTTATACTGTACTAAGTGTGCTTAGTGAAATCATACGCCTACAGGCTATGTTTCTTATGATTCTCAAATTCATCTTCTTTATAGCTCAACTGTCAGTACAAAATTAAATACCAGTGGCTTTAACATAGTTTCTTCTATTGCATTTCTGACTCCATTGAAGAGAACATGGGATGGAGTATTTTCCTGCCCTTTGCCTTCATCTGAATTAAACAGGTGTTAGTAAGTTTCATTTGCATTGGAGAAGTGCTAGTAAGTTTCAACATAAAACATGTCGCGTTAGTCACAAGATTCTTCAAACCGTCTTTTGTTTTGTTTCATCTTTTCATGGTGGATAAATCCAAATATTTCGGGGCATTACAAAAGTGTAGCATTTAACGAAAATACTCTATTAGGTTGTAGTATGAGCAGAATAGAATTTATAAGTTTATCAGATGACGAATCACTAGATAAACCAAACAAACCGTCAAACATAAGGACTTTCGCTCTTCCGTAGCATTCCGCATTTCTTGAGTGGTTCAGTATCTCCTCTAGTTTATACTTGAACCTTTCTACTTCCGTCCTGCGTTGTTGGGGTGTGAGAAGATTGAGTGCTTCATCTGCAATCAACCCAAGAGCGCAAAGTGCACTAGGGTACTCAGCACAGCAAAAGTACTCCTACAAATATAATTGTTCATCAAGTTACGTTGAATTATGATGACGTGTTGGGGTCTGAGATTGAGGAGAATGGAAAACTTTCGTAATTTTATGAGCTACTTCATCGATCCAACTCCCCGCCGATGTTATAGGTCTAAACAAAATCTGGAATTTGGAAATGGTGTTTAAAAACTTAATTTTGAATTTCTTTTTTTGTCCTCTTTATTTCTCCCTTTCACCTTATAGATTGTTGGGTTATATTTTCATTTTATTTATTTTTTCATTTTTGATGTTGAACATTAAAGATATAATTCATTTAATGTTGATAGCCAAATTTTTTAAATTCTGAATGGAAGAATAAAAGCTATAGTTCAACCTTAACTCAGTGTTATGTGAACAAAGACTCGAGTCTTTTTATGTCATCAAACAAACCAGTAAAATATTAATTTTATAATATAAAACATCTTAATTTTGCATAGTCACAAATTTCGACTTTAAATGACACATTTTACCTACAGAATGCTTGAAATACGATAGATATACATGTAATAAACTTAAATTGATATCCATTTCTTTTGAAAATATCGTGAACAATAACATATCGTAATCTTTGTTTACAAAACAAATAATAAACTCTCTAAAATGAGCTTCTGTGATAATGTACAACCTTACTTTTTCGTGAAACCTTTTAAACACATTAAACAGTAGATATTGATCATTAAAAATGAAAAACATGATTTTGGGGGAAATCGTGAATCAGTCCTTTTAAGAGCTACTTCAACGATGCAACTCCTCGCCGATGTCATAGGTGTTATTTTTCCTGGAATTCGGACAAGGTGTTTAAAAACTTTATTTTGAATTTCTTACCTCATCTCTGCCCTCTTTATTTCTCCCTTTCACTTTATAGATTGTTGGATTATATGGTCTCTTGTTTATGACCAACTCAATTGCCCCTTCTTTCGTTATGTTTGGATCTATGTCTGCAATGTTTCGTGGCCCTGTTGCACTCGTTGGACACAGCATAAAAAACACAGTCGACATTCTACCCAAGTTGTTTTGAAAAGTATCGGACTTCTTTATGCTTTGCGCAAGTTCTAAAAAAAAAGATAATGGTTGGTTTCATCAACGTATCTCCGCATTCACAAATTACTAGCTATAGTAGTATTTCATTGAATACATTTCATTTCCGCGAGTTTTTGAATAGTGACTTCCCTAATTTCCGTGTGGTATTTATTTTTATCAATTAAGATAGCTCTCACTGACGACATTGCACTACTCCTCAGTTATTTCTATTTTCATCCACATGAAAAGAATAAAATACTAATGAATGAAAACTTCAAAATAACAAAAACATGGACACAAATATTTACAGTCACATGTAAAGTAACTGCAATCTATCTCTTAAAACACGAACATCTATTCACCGTATATTACAGATCTGATTTGCAGTAGAAAATGTTATTATTGTCTGTTCATATTCTTGCAAACTTATGGATTGATGGAAAGGCTTGGAATATGATGTGTTGTTAGGTCGATTAGAATGAAGTATATCTTTCTATAGATAAGCAAGAGTGAGTAAAGGGGGTCAAAAACACGTGGACGTAATGTTCGTTTGATGTGTATCAAATAAAACGAAAACCAAAAATATATGGCAACAGATGAGATATAATATAGTAAAACTGTAAAACTTAACAGCATTTGATTGACTTTTTTTTTTATCTATCTATTTACTAATTTTCATTAAACCTACGAATGTTTTTAGAGCTATGCATGATGCTCAGGGTCGTAGCAGTGATAGGATTTTTATTCTATCAACGCCTGTCGTGACACGGGATCTCGGTTTCTAAGATTTTATCAGAAAGACCCGCGACTCTGCTTCTGAATGTCGAGCATTTGACAAGGGAACAGTCGTCACGGATCAATGGCCCGTGCGTACCGGGTAATATAAACTGATGTCTCACGGAATGCAGTCTAGTGATTGACCGTTGGTAAGAGACGTTCCTGCAGCTGTTTTGGCCCTCATTATCAGTATATGGAGAGCATAAAACGGATAATGTAGATTCTTTATTTTACGCGAGTTCTTAATATGGCAAAATGACTGCTATACGTCAAATCGCGTGAACATGAATTCGTGCTTCGCCTGTTCATCAAGGTTTTACATGTATTTTAGCAACAGAAAATAAAAAGCGAGCAATTTTATTTCACGAGTGATATCTCCCGTCAAATCACGCGATGATATATTCTTCGCGTGTATTTAAGAACCTACAGTAATAACCGTACAGTTACCGGACAAGCAACGATCATTGCATGGATTTCACCGATTGAGGAATGGATACTTGTCATCAGGTAAAACGAAAACGCAAAGCATGAGAAACTGACCAAATGGCTTTCAAACGGCCTTCAAACAGTAGATGTGGTCCAGAGCGCATCCGCTTTAACCGTGTCTTGTCCGGTCGTTGTTAAAATATAGCTGGGGCAATAGCCCAACTGACATCAACGGAAAACAATCGGTTAAGCACAGAACGAGACTCGTAGGAGATCCGAACAAAACGCATCCTTACCCACTGTTACTGTGCGCTGGACAGATTCAGTTCAGTGATTTCAGATCCATGTTCTCATTCTCAAAACTTTCCATCGGACTGAACGGACTTCACCGAGGAGTTATGAGATTCATCACTGTTCGTTATCTTCATCTTTCACTGAATAAGTATTGAATCCGACGAATAAGGAACGGACGAGAAACGCATGCGAATGGAAACGGATTATGCGGTCCGGTTTTTATGCGTAACAATTATCTGGTGAGGCAAGACCTGTTATAAGTTTGACCCTGCCAGGGTACGAGCGGGACTCGAACCCCCTCGTCACGAAGGAAACTATTTAACCACTGAGGCATTGCAACAAGTATTACTAGTGTTTGGTAACCTATTAACTTAAAGAATTTAAAACGGGGTAAAACTGTCTGCAAGCGTAAAGGCGAAAATAACACGGGGCGAAAATAACCTTGTATACCGTGTTTGTAAGCTACTCGCTACTTAATTCACGGTGACAAAAATCTAACCTTCTAGTATATTCCCTATATAGTCCGTGATACGCTGTCAAAATGAATAAAGAAAGGATACCTGGTAATATCTGTTTTAAATATCCAGCAAAATGTGACCAGGCCATTCCCACTGCAAAGTTCCCCGCCGGTAGAAGCTGATTTAGCTGTACATCTCCTGTATAATTTACATAATATACTATACGTTAGAGGTTTCACTCAGATACCATAACATACAAGATCAAAAATCTAATCCTTCAGGTGGAATATGTACAAAATGAGGAATGCGTACTTTTCAGTGTCCGACATATTGTCTCCATACAGCGCTCGTGATAATTGTCAACTAGAACCATATGAGATGCTTGTTGAAGAAAGGGGATTTCTGGTAAATCTTCAACGGTCATCCCGTCGATCAACAGCACCATCAGTGAAAGACGACCGTTCTGCAGACATTCTTCTAACGCAAGATAGGTCTCCAAGGAAAAGTCAACTTGTTTAGCACTTTCTGATAAGATCAGAAGGGTTTTTCTACTCTTCTTAATAGCTTTTGCAATGTTTTTGTATTTTTGAGCTCCCAGTGGGATAGAAAAGCCTGGCCGTATGTAGATAATTTTTTCTCGATCTAAATCGGCTAAAATAGTTTTGGCAATTCTATATTCGTCGTCCGGGTTGAAAAATATAGTGACGTCACTGTCACCGGTTTTCATCCAATCATATTCTTCGTCTCCCGAGTCGTCACCAGGCTCTCGGGCTCCTGCCATTATGCAATACCCTGGTAAAGAAAATTATATAGTTAGTTTAATTCCCAGCAATTTCTTCATTGGGATTCCTTTTATATTATAGTTGATACAGAATTGCACCATTAGATGTTACTGAAATATCTACTTGTCTCTTCACATGAAGTATATTAGCTAATGATGATCAATGATATTAGTATTAAGCGCTTAAATGCATTTCACATGTAACATTGACAGATTTGGCAACTTGAGACATATTGCTAATTGAGATTTACCTCCAAATACCCTTAACATGTTTGCAGAATTATCCATTACTAAGACCATTTATAAAGTCTATTGACTTTTTTTTCATTGCCACTGAGCAGAAAACGGGGAAATATTGCGGAGAATTGTCAATGTTGGTGATGGTATTGGCGAAAACGCTTTGAACTGTGATAAGAGGTCCATTTTGGAGCAATATCTGCAATGACTGAAAGAATCATACTTTTACCGACAGAAATTCCCTACTGAAAGACTTATTGACAAATTCTTCGCAAGCCAACCATTATTGATAGATCGCAGATCGCGAGTTTTGCTGTTACATGTACACAAATAAGAAGTAGTTGTTTGAGAAAATGGAGAAGTGTAGGCATGTTTTACCGGGGGAGCACATCTACAAAGGGCGTCTATTTTTTGGTTACACTCCACCGGAAGTGCTGGATGCTGTGCTAGATTTTGAAGTCAGAGATGATGACATTTTTATTGTTACGTATCCCAAAGCAGGTACTTGTTACGTTATCGTCAAATTACCGTAATGTTTCAACATACAGGGCTGATATGTGTATATACATGTACGTTAATTTCATTCATTTAAACATTTTTTTTCTCAAGATTTTGTTTAATTTAACTTTTGGTAAACCACGTATACTGAAAGCAACGTAATGTTAATTTTATTTATATGTGAGCTATTTATGTCCTTTTTAAATGACGATTATACACTATATTTCTTTATTTTAGCGATGAGACACGTTATTTTGTTATCAAAAAATCTGGGCCTAGGCATGATAAAATTGCTCATATCTTAGCTTCACTTTTGAACATATCTTCTGTTCAGTCATTTTCCTTATTTTATGAATGAACAGATAATTCCACTGCTAGGCTAAGTTTTGCTTTCTAGACAAAAAATAAAAGAGCTATAATTCGCAGACTGGTATTCTGTGACCTCCAACGTATCATGCACTACGCATAATGTTACGTCACTTTCGGCTAATGATGGCGGATGAAGAAAGCGTTCAAGGGATTAAACACTAGAGTAGTATTCATTAGACAATATATCTTGTATTTTCGCATCTTAAACAAAGTTATATCAACTACACTGCAGTTCTTTGTCAATTTAATCTCCGAACAGTGGGGGGAAAATGGCGAACGTTAATGGGGTCGATGAATCGTTTCCAATAACGTTTATCAAAAACAGTTAGACAGTATATATTGTAAAGGACATGTGTATGTGCTTTTACAAGCATTACACATTAAGTTTAATTAGTTAAGTTAAATTATTTGTTTTAGCAGACACAAAAATATGTTGACATAAACTATAATGTATAGTATCGCATTTAATTATGTCATTACGAATACATGTATTTGCAAATTTATGTTCTTTTTTTTTTTTTTAACTTTTTAGGGGCGTGTACTTCCTTAATCTATGCATGGGTTAATTTGCCCATCACAATCAGCCTTTGTTTGAGCTAGAGCAAAAGCAAAGAACTGTCATACTGATAAAAGAGTGGTAAATTTCTAAAATGGTTTCTTTTTTCATTAAAAAGCCCTTGGCATACAGCATTATCTCCCTGATCTGATTCTAATATTCTATTCACATTTGGCGTATCTACCCGTCTCGTTAGCCGAAATTTAAATGAAATATCGCCACCTCGGTGAGAAGTCACGAGGTATAGTGCTAATAAGTAATATTGATAATTGAAACAAGAATAGTTATGAGTTTAAATTATTGTTTTCTTTTTGTTGTTGTTTTTTATCCCCCCCCCCTTTTTTTAAACGTGAGCAAGGTAAGGCTCACTCTGTAACACAAATTTCAAGGATTTTATGAAGAGAAAGCCCCATAAATTGGATTACCAATTTTGTTTGAATTGATCCATAAATTGTGCTCCTTAAGCTTTAGTAAAAAAAAAATTATATATTAAAAGAGATATTTTCTCTTCTTAACCATTGCCAATTCTTTCCCAAAAGCCAAAACAGATCACAATGATGTGATGATTACAGGACATAATTGCCAAATATTATAGCAGGAATTATAATTTTTCTTTAAAAAATTGCATTTACAGTTATAACATATGCCCAGTTTTGTATAAATTGTAGGTCGCTGATTAAGGGGGATTTTTTTGCCAGATATCTTCAATGATAGCATACAGAGAAGTGTCGTCTGTAAACAGCCTTATATAATTACGGAGATTATCACTTATCAGCAATATATACAATAAGAAATAGATTCATTGATTCATTGTATATTGCTTAACGTCCCTCTCGAGAATTTTTCACTCATATGGATACGTCACCATTGCCGGTGAAGGGCTGCTTAGGCCTGTGCTCGGCGCTTACGACCTCTGAGCAGGAGGGATCTCTACTATCGCGCTACCTCTGGTGTGACACGGGGGCTCGGTTTTTGAGGTTCCATCCAAAGGACCGCTTCATTTAGTCGCTTTTTACTAAAAGCAAGGGGGTACTGAGGACCTATTCTATCCCGGATCTACGCGGGATCGATAGGAATAGGAAAAGGCCAAAGGCAGAGCCTTGGGGTACCCCTGCACTTGTTTCAGTAAGGGAAGACCAACCCATCTCTAACTACCCTTTGTTTTCTGTCTGTAAGAAATTGTTCAACCCACTGAACAACATTACTAGAGATTCCATAAGGTATAGCTTGTGTATAAGACCTTTATATCACACTCTATTCAAAGCCTTTGAAATGTCACAGAAAATATATCTTACTTCCTTACCTTTATCTAGGTTTGAAACAATTATTTTGTAAATATCGACTAACTGGTTGACAGTTGAGTCATCAGGCTGAAATCCACACTGATGCTTAAATAAGATGTTTTATCAGTGACCAAAAATGTGGAGTTTTGTTTCCCTGACTTTACATATCATACTAGTCACGGAGGTCTGTAGATAGATGCATGTTGGAATCCCCCTAATATACTGTATAAATAGCTAATTTCCAAATGTTTTTTGTTTTTTTTTATATATATATATATATATAAAAGTGTACATGTGTTGTATCTCTATTCAAATCAGTACTTAAATTAGAAATATTATCAATTTCACAATCTCCAGAATCATCTCCACGTAATCAAAATTCAAAGTTTTGAAATTTTGGGGGAAAAAAGTCAAGACTCACTTGGTTTTCAATGACTCTATATTTCATCGATAATCGACCAAAATGACTTAAGTACGTACTTTAGGGGTTTCTAATTTTAGCCAATAACTTATTCCTGTATGTCCGTTTTATGGCACTTTTTGAAGATATTTTTATTACAAGTATTTGGTACGCCAGTTATTTTTAGCTTTATTATAATTTTCACGCTTTATTATAATTTTTACGCTTTATCATAATTTCCACGCTTTATTATAATTTTTAGACTTTATCATAATTTCCACGCTTTATTATAATTTTTACGCTTTATCATAATTTCCACGCTTTATTATAATTTTTACGCTTTATCATAATTTCCACGCTTTATTATAATTTTTACGCGTTATCATAATTTCCATGCTTTATTATAATTTTTACGCTTTATTATAATTTTCACACTTTATATAACATCCTTCATTAAACCGACATTTATTTACTCTAAACTTATAGATAATTACCATTTTGTTTTGAAAAACTAAACATTAAGTAGCAGTTACCTATGAATTTCATTACATTCACCAAATAAATCTTCAATTATTTCCTGATCAACTGCATCTAAATCTACTGCATTATATTTACAATAAGGACACCAATCAATACTTCCTTCATTCAAACTACTAATGAAGTTCATACACTTAATTTCAGTTCGACTTAATACTTATAAATAACTGGGTCATTGAAAGGTAAGGTTTTTTTTAATGCCAGATGATGCTATACAATAATCAATCATACTGGCATCCTACATGTAAAATTCTCAATCGATTTATATTTTCCAGGTCATAAACATAAAAGAATTGCTTGCATAATGCTATGTAGGTCAGTACAGGTTACCGTTTCCCCTCTAAAAACATACCCCACCTGAGGTGACACAGTTAAGAACGGTCAACTATCTATGAGCATCATTAAATAACTTACCTTATATCCTCAAAATTTTCTAGAATTCAGAAAATTGCGCAAAACCGAAAATTGTCATGGTATGAGATCAGGCTTGAGGATTTTCTATATCTAAAAATAGAACGAAAGGATTTACACTGAATGGGGATTTCCAGAGGCTATTTTCAGTTTGTTATAAAGATTTGGGTTTTTGTTTTTATTTTATAAGCGACTCGAATTTTTGTTTTATATCTCATAGTATGATATCTCCTGCTACTAATATCAAATATAAACTACAAGCAACCTATATAGTATTAGATAAGGCCTTTTTGTAACACTTCAAAGCAATGATGTGCATATTTAACGAGTTGGTATACTAGTTATAATGAAAAACCATACATTTATTCATAAGATTTATATATCGAGCATGTACGAAAACATATTGGTATTATTGCATGTAACAAAATTATACCCGTGCATGTCTTATCAAATTAATCTTAAAGGTACTGAGTCACGACACTTCACATCCCCCCCCCCCCCACACCCATTTTGCTTTTCACTTTTAATGATCAAAATTTATTTTCTTGTGTGTTTAAAAGGTTTTACAAAAAAATTCAGGTTATATGTAATTTTGCTTTCCACTTTTAATAATCAAAATTTATTATTTTGTGTGTTTAAAAAGTTTTGCAAAAAATTAAGGTTATACATGTATATTATGGCAGAAGAGAGTTTATTATTGGTGTAAACAAAGATTGAGGTATGTTATTTTTACAAAGTTTTGAAAATGTATCTAGTTATCGATCTAAGTTTAAGATACATATCGCAAGTTCAGGTATTCTTAAGATACAATGTGCCATTTAAAAGTTAAAGTTGTGTCTGCAAAATATGGATCCTTTAAATTTCAAAATATTTCAATAGTTTGCAAGGCTCGAGTCTTATTCATATAAGAGTCTAAAAGGCTGAAATATTATAAGGTCCAAATTTTGGTTATCAACTTTAAGCTACATGTAATGTTAACTTAAAATATAGTGAAAAAATATTCAAAAACGTGAACCAGTCCCTTTAAATGAAGATCTAAATCACACTAGCACGTGTCCACTGATTATATCTAACTATTAATAATTTGATAAATGACATAGTATTGTATGATTATGACTGCCGTGGGGAACTCCGATCTACATGCACTAGCCTAATTGTAGAAATCGATAAAATCACAAATTATTACTATATGTTTTATTTCAGTAATTTAACGTGTTTTCTATTCAATGATTCATAAGATGACCTTTCTTTACTTCTTGAAACTGAACACTTTCTAAATAAGGAACGGAGAATCCTAAAAAAATTTGCAGGAACCACTTGGCTACAGGAAGTTGCATGGCTGATTGTAAACGACGGAAACGTAGGAAAGGCAAAGGGACAGCAAGTTTATTTCCGGTCTCCATTTCTTGAATTCAAGGACCTGGTGCTAAATGAAGTGGGTCTGGAGATAGCGGAGTCTCTGACCTCCCCCAGGGTCATAAAAACTCATCTACCTGTAGATTTGGTCCCTTCGAGGATGTTTCAGACCAAATGTAAGGTAAATTTCAATCATTCCATTTCAGTTATGATCAGTTTGTTCCAGTTAATTCTTGGAAAAAATATGTGACTACGAACTCCTGCTAATATTTTTTAAAAAGAATTTGCTCCTTTGATACATATCCCACATGTTGATCTAAGAAATGTATCTTTGAATTCTTTTCTTGATGCGGGTACATGTATCATAGGGAAAATTGGAAGGAAAACTTTTGAAAAGGTTTTTCTTCCATTTCTCCCTATGATACCACCATCAAGAAAAGAATTATAAGATTCATTTCTTATCATCTATAATTATCATTTCAATATTTAAAAAAATCGAGTTTAGATAATAAAAGATTATTTCTTTGTTTTCAAATTCATACGACGTATCAATACACAACATGAAGTCAAAATCAGGTTTTCTTTGATGCAGATTTTTCAGCCATTCAAAATCATCGTACTTTCATGAAGACATTAAATGGTATATTATTATATTAAAACTGAGACAAGACCGGAGAAATGAGAGAAGGGAGAAGAGATTAGAATAGAAGGGTGGACAGATAGAAAAGTAGAAGGAGAGGAAGGGGCTGGAGTAAGGATGAAGAAGACTCACCTATCCTAACTTTACATTACACATTCTGAATCTACATTTTTATCTTATTCAAAACAATAAACTGATAAAACGGGGGTAAAAATAGATTAAAAGACAAAACTTTTAATTTTGCTTTTCTATTTTAACTTATCTTGACTGTATGTCAATGAATTGAATTCATTTGAAATTACAAATCTTTTTTTTTTTCTAGGTGTGTGCTGGGGGTCATTTTTTCCTTTCAAATACAGGGGAGACAAATTGACCTTATCTAGAGTTG
This sequence comes from Ostrea edulis, assembly GCF_947568905.1. Lineage (NCBI taxonomy): Eukaryota > Metazoa > Mollusca > Bivalvia > Ostreida > Ostreidae > Ostrea > Ostrea edulis. The sequence continues at coordinate 42,468,064 of NC_079172.1, forward strand.
GAACACTTTATCTTTCTTTGTAGAAAATAAAATATTTGCATGCAATGCAGTCATTATTACCTTGGTTTTATTTTTATCAACAGAAGTTGGTCCTGTTCCGGAATCCCAAAGATCTGTGTGTGTCCTATTTCCACTTCTACCGGTCCAGTTCGTCCTTCGGAAACTTCCAGGGAAGCTGGTCGGAGTTCCTTGAAATGTTTTTAAATGGGCATGGTATCCTTCTGATTTATTGACTTTATAAATTACTCTAGGTATCCTTCAGAATTATTTACTTTGTAGTTATCATATAACGTTATCTTCTGAATTATTTACTTTGTAGTTATCATATAACGTTATCTTCTGAATTATTTACTTTGTAAATTATCTTATTCTACTTTTTTTTTTAAAGAAAACTTCAGGCTTTGAAATGCATTTCCAGATCGGCAATTATTTCTTAAAAATCAATTTCTTAATCAATCAGTGCACTACTTGAATATATAATGTGTTAGACGGAAAATCCCCAGTGTGAAGTCTCATCCATATAAATTTAGACTAACATGAAATGCTACAATTTTTCAAAATTCCTAAAAAGCTAAGATTAATTCTATTTTTCTTTATCACGTCACGACAATCTTTAATATTGTTTCTTTCCTCGCAGTTGATCACGGTTCCTGGTTTGACTTTACTAAAGGTTGGTGGAGTAAGAAAGATAACTCCGATGTTCTTATTCTATTTTACGAGGATATGAAAAAGGTTAGAGTTATCGAACTTATTTTGAACTTCACATGTGGATGACATTTATTAATTTAATGCAATTTACGCCCATATCAATCTAATTGAAAACTTGATCTTTTAATCCGCTCATGTTGATCACAGTAGCGAATATACTAGCGGATCTAACATCAAATCTTAACTACATTGGCCCATACACAACATGACAATCTATGATTGCTGGGTGTTTACTTTTCATTAGGATCTGAAAAGTGAAATTAGGAAGATAAGCGACTTTATCGGTAAAAGCAACGTGACAGAAGAAATGGTGGCGAGGATAGCCGACCACTGCAGCTTTGAGAACATGCGCACTAATCCGATGACAAACCACCACGACGTATATTCCATTGACAGGGAAATTTCGCCATTGTTACGTAAAGGTACATCTATTTAGATGAGCATACATGAAAGTAGTATATTAAAAAACGCGGGATATAAATATTAATGACGTCACAATAATGCCAAAATCAGCAAAATATTCCTAGAGAGGATGTTTTAGGCTTGTGGCCTGTTGTCTCAATTTGTATTGAATAAAACATTCGCCTTTGATTACAATTTGTAGAGATATCAAATGCAAAAACATTGGAAATGTAACTATTTTTTTACATAACCTACAAATAATTAACCCAAAATTCATTTAAAATGGGAATTTTATGTACACTCAATATAGATACATGCATGTAGTTATTGGAGTGTTCGAGTGCGCGTGCGTAAAACAAAACATAACGACAAGTCGATTAGTTTGGTATTATATTATATCTGACCATCAAAACTGTTCAGTATACATACACAATGTTAGTAGCTTGATATTAGATTCAATACAAATAAGTTTTGCTTAAAGGTGAAAATTACGCATTCCGGGGGTGGGGTCCCCCCCCCCCCCCCCCCCCCCACACACACACACACCCACACACACACACACACACACGCTTTTGAAAACCAAAATTAATGGTAGAACCCCTTTTCAAAAACTCCTGGATCCACCCCTGTAGTGCACTCTTTGTCGTTTCAGGCGTGGTGGGAGACTGGAAAAGCCTCTTCACTGCAGAGCAAGCGGAGTATTTCGATTCTGTGTACAGCGAGAAAATGGAGGGAATCAACGTACCGTTTCAATACTATATATAGAGCATTGTTCAATAAAAATCTATGTAACGATGTTTAGTGTTTAAATTTGATAGAATTTGATTAATGAACTATATCATTTAATGATATTTCAGTTATAAGAAATGAGTACTTCCAAAAATGTAATAAATACTATTGAATAAAAGTCAAATAATACCTTGTCAATTCAAATATGATTATTTACTTTACGTGATATCACGTGACAGAAAGGGATGGATACGTTCAGTTAGATGAATATGACATTGTATCGATTACAAACATGTTTTTCCTTTACTAGTAGAATATATGCACGTACATGTACAATATGCGTAACATCACAATTTATATACGCAATGTCATATGTACCTGTCATGATAATCATTCTGAACAATATACTATTAAAAATATTTAATTTATTTTTTTTTTGAAAAGTTTTGTCAAACGCCATAATTTGTTTATACTTGTTTTCATCAAAAGGTCAATTAACCTAAACCAGTTTTGAAATGTGAAATTAATGAGTTGGGTTTTTTTTAATTAAGATTCTAAATTGCTAAATTTCTTAATCATGTTTAGAAGCTTCGTATTTTATTTTATTTTTTTTAAATTTAAAATATCACTTTTTAAAAACTCGGAAGTTTAGATTATTGAATATGATATTTTTAAACTAAACTTTTTAAAAAAATCTCAGAAATTTCTTATCCTTCTACACTTTTGATACATCAAGTGTTGCCCGAGTTATATAGATTTATATATACATAAAGATGATCATAACCGTATAGATATTTGAAATACGTGAATTTTAACATTTATTGAAAACAGAAAATTTTCAGATCGAGGATGCGTTTGACAACATGTTACACGAATTTAGTAATGTAATCCCGAAGATCAATTAAATTTTTGTAAGTGGACTGAATCACATCGACAATTCATACTTCTCAGTATCTTATACATGTAACCAATGGACGTGAAAGAAAGCCCGGACGTCCAATTGCTTCCAATAGCGTTCTGTGCAGCACAATGGAATATTGAAAAGACTTCGATCAACATTAAACGTTCCTTTTTCCACCGAAAGAATGGATTCTTCTCATATTCATTGGACATGTTGAAATTTGATATTTTATATGCAACAACTATAGAATACATACATTTCTTTGACGCACACACACAGAGAGAGAGAGGGTGTCGCCTTTCTTGCTTTTGTGTCAAGGTTATTTCAAGGTCGCAAGCTTTTTTCCACCGGAGGACCCTGAAATTCCAATAAGAGCAGGCATAAATTGTATACACAATGGCTGACCCAAAAGTTCGTGGAATTCCTCTATAACTTTTTTTTTTCAATAGATATGATTCAAAATTATACTTGATAATATTTAAAAATTTTGAATTTATGTACAGTTATCAAAGAACCAATGTTGTAAACGGCGGGAGAAGAGATGCTTTGAAAAATTTATATTCTGTGCCTGATTTATTGTTTATCATGACATCATTAGAAAACATTCAAAATCCATCAGTTATTTTTAAAGGTTGTGAAAATCTTGGGAACACCCCGACTCATAAATTGACGACACAAGCAGGATGAAAACGTAATTATGAACTCGTGTTTTTAAAGTGGCACAAGAAAATATGATAAAAGATCTGGTTGGCAGATTGGTAGATGTGTACATGTACGGTGTCCTTTCCTTGCTAAAAAGAGTGACGACATTAATAGACTTGGACCGCCGGAGGAATGTGCGGAAAATTGCTGCCGAAATTTGAAGCTCATGTGAAACGGCGAAGCGCATTTTGAAAATTGATCTGAATTTGAAGAAAAATAGTTAAAAATAAATGCCTAGAGTCTTTTCTAAGGCAGATATGGAGAAGAAAATCCAGTGTTCTACGACAAAGCAGCCGAATTTAACGTCACGTCAAATACTCCCAGATTTTACGACAATATAGGTGAATGTGACGCGACATTTGTAACGTAAAACGTCAAAGACCCCCGCATTTACAACATACATGTACCATTTTCAAACTATTTGTCTGACTTAAAAGTGTAACCATAACGTTATAAAATTTTCTAGTCATATTAGATAACTTCTCTAGTTCATAGCTGCATGATTGTACAAATATTGTCATTGCTATAGTAGTATAAAATTCTAGAAAAAAAAATCACCGAACTTTTGGATCAACCTCGTTCTGGTAATTTATTGCATAATTTATCTTAATTAGAAGCATTAATTTAATGTAGATTGCTTCTGTATTTTCGCAAAGCAGGAATGATAAACACTGACAAAATCAATAAGACCGAATTTCCTCTGATAATTTCAGATTTCTGTAAACTGATCGTTATTTCTGCTATACTTATGTTGCTCACAGTTTTGGACTTTTTTGTACGATAGCATTGGTGCAATAAGGTGCACAACGACAAAATAAAGTAGGGCTATTGGATATCATATAAGAAAATGAAAACGATTTTCTTATGATTTTTTCTAAGAAAAACATAAGTAGTAAGACATTTAAAATGGAATAAAGTGATATTTTATTTCACCGTTGATTCCACTAAAATGTGAATGAATGATTCAAATTCCTTAGACCCCATTTTCGTTCCGAGTGTTACAAATGTACGTAAGAGAGAATATATACTTTGTGGTTTTATCAATCTGATTAAAATAAGATCTTTGATCCGCTCCGGTAATCTTATATGATATATATGTCGTTATTTTGTGTAGCGACATAACATTGCCGGAGCGGATCAAAGACATTATTTTAAGCAGATTGGTGGCTTACGTATTACATGGTAAAGGTAAGCACATACGACGCACATTTTGTAATTTATCTATAAATGGTGACGAGAATCCATCCTTACACGCATAAAATGAAGATTGAGTACAAAGGAACTAACGCATATTCTTTCATCTTTCACCTTTCCGGCTCCTTTAGTCCGTCGGTAATTTTTTAAAAGAGTACATGCGATGTTTGCTTGGTTTTTGTTGTTTTTATCTTCGTTTTTGTTGTTGTTTTTTTGTTGTTGTAAATTTATTCTTTTCTATTCTATTTATTTATTCATTTATATAATCTTTATGTTTTATTTATTTTATATATATATACAGTGTATGTATATATATATATATATATATATATATATATATATATATATATATATATATATATTGTTGCTATAATGCACATTATTTTCAAATCTCTGTACCTAGAAAATTTTCTTTTCCTAAGTTTGTGATTATTACACAGTCAATGATCTATGTTATTGATTAAAACATTATGAAAGCTCAGAACGACTGTTCACAAATCAACAGACATCTACTGGTGCCGCAGGGGAAAACGAGAAATCGCCGAGCATCAGTATGCATGGGACGTTAGACTCAGCAAACACAGCGTTTAATAAAGCTGTTAATTGCCCGTCTAGTGTAATTAGTATTTATTTGACTTTCATGAATAAAACCACCAAAAAATCGATACACAGAAAAAGGCGACAAAGATGATCATACTCAAGCGTATTGGTGATAAAGATTTGTTGAAAATATTACGAAAATGTGCTTCCGGTATTTGAGTGTTTCGGTGATATCGATTAAGCAATTATTTTACAATCGTGCTTTGACTCTCCGATAAGTTAATGGTAGCTTCATCCGTCATGTTTATGGAAGCAAATATTGTTCATACGGTGACGAACACCAAAAACTAGTCCAAACATTCGGTCAATACCAACATGTCTCTACATCAAGTTGGCGGAAGTTGTTTTCAACCAGCAAATTACGGCTTTTATAAATCTGGAAAATTGCAGTGAAAATCACAGCGATTAGAAACGTCAAAGGTTTCTTAAATTCAGACTCCGTTCACGATAAGGAATTTCTACAACACAAATTCAAAACAAGCCTTTCTCTTCCACTAATTCTGTCACACCGATTTCTTCACATGTGATAACGACAAATGCAATGACGCAAAATAAAAAAGATATTGTTTTCTGAGATTATTATTGAACTTCCTATCCCTTGATCTGTTTGAACATAGATTTGCATACGGGTGTAGATTATCATGATTAAAATGCAATTCCTAGAATTCTTTCGATGAATTTTCGTGCAGAAGAGGTATTATAATCGAAACTTTTTAGGTGCAACGCTTGCTATTTCCCCGAGACTACTGAATGTGTGGCGAACAAAGTAGAATTCATCCGGGGAGGGAGAATAGAACATCAAAATATTTTTTTCCCTTTTCCTCCATTTACCAGACACCTTAAATCACAGGGTTCTGCACATATTAATTAAGCGTTTTGGCGTTTTAATAAAAGCTTTTAAAATTGGTTAATATCGGGCTTTAATAAAATTCTACAACAAAACAATGAGATCGATAGTCTACAACACTAAAACAATGAGATCGATAGTCTACAACAGAACAATGAGATCGATATTCTACAACAGAACAATGAGATCGATATTCTACAACAGAACAATGAGATCGATAGTCTACAACATAGCAATGAGATCGATAGTCTACAACAGAACAATGAGATCGATATTCTACAACAGAACAATGAGATCGATATTCTACAACAGAACAATGAGATAGAAAGTCTACAACACTAAAACAATGAGATCGATATTCTACAACAGAACAATGAGATCGATAGTCTACAACATAGCAATGAGATCGATAGTCTACAACAGAACAATGAGATCGATATTCTACAACAGAACAATGAGATCGATAGTCTACAACAGAACAATGAGATCGATATTCTACAACAATAAAACAATGAGATAAATGGTCTACAAGATGTGTGTTGATTGACTAGTTATATAGACACAGTCATTGTGTGCTGATCGACTAGTTATATAGACACAGTCATTGTGTGCTGATTGACTAGTTATATAGACACAGTCATTGTGTGTTGATTGACTAGTTATATAGACACAGTCATTGTGTGCTGATTGACTAGTGATATAGACACAGTCATTGTGTGCTGATTGAGTAGTTATATAGACACAGTCATTGTGTGCTGATTGACTAGTTATATAGACACAGTCATTGTGTGTTGATTGACTAGTTATATAGACACAGTCATTGTGTGCTGATTGACTAGTGATATAGACACAGTCATTGTGTGCTGATTGACTAGTTATATAGACAAAGTCATTGTATGCTGATTGACTAGTTATATAGACAGTAATTATGTGCTGATTGACTAGTTATATAGACACAGTCATTGTGTGCTGATTGACTAGTGATATAGACACAGTCATTGTGTGCTGGTCGACTAGTGATATAGACAGTCATTATGTGCTGATTGACTAGTTATATAGACAGTCATTGTATGCTGATTGACTAGTTATATAGACACAGTCATTGTGTGCTGGTCGACTAGTGATATAGACACAGTCATTGTGTGCTGATTGACTAGTTATATAGACACAGTCATTGTGTGCTGATTGACTAGTTATATAGACACAGTCATTGTGTGCTGATTGACTAGTTATATAGACACAGTCATTGTGTGCTGATTGAGAAGTTATATAGACACAGTCATTATGTGCTGATTGACTAGTGATAGAGACACAGTCATTGTGTGCTGATTGACTAGTTATAGACATAGTCATTATGTGCTGATTGACTAGTTATATAGACACAGTCATTGTGTGCTGATTGACTAGTGATAGAGGCACAGTCATTGTGTGCTGATTGAGTAGTTATATAGACACAGTCATTGTGTGCTGATTGACTAGTTATAGACACAGTCATTGTGTGCTGATTGACTAGCTATATAGACACAGTCATTGTGTGTTGATTGACTAGTCATAGACACAGTCATTGTGTGTTGATTGACTAGTGATAGAGACACAGTCATTGTGTGCTGATTGAGTAGTTATATAGTCACAGTCATTGTGTGCTGATTGACTAGTTATATAGACACAGTCATTGTGTGCCGATTGACTAGTTATAGACACAGTCATTGTGTGCTGATTGACTAGTTATATAGACACAGTCATTGTGTGCTGATTGAGTAGTTATATAGACACAGTCATTGAGTGCTGATCGACTAGTTATAGACACAGTCATTTTGTGCTGATTGACTAGTCATGTGACTAGTTGGTTCAGAAAGAAAAATTCAAAGGTAACGACTGATATTGATTCAAGGACAGAAATTGTCTGGTTGCTTTAAAAAAAATGTTATTTATCATAGAGACAGCAGCACAAAACATGCTGAAAAATGACATATTAAATGTAGAATTTTTTTTAAAAAGAAGCACTTTTAAATGTCACGAGTATATCTTCAATATTTCTATAACATTTATAATGTACAAGGTCTGAAAATTGTCACGTACAAGCTGCGAGAGTAGTTGTTTACATAAAGTAGGTACCATGCCTTAAAAAAAATGACAAAGTTCAACTACACTATGTACATGTAGATTTTTCAAAGAATGTTTGATCACTTCCAAAAAGACTCGTGCACATTTCCAATGCTTCCATAACAGTTGTATAAACTTTGAAGTGCTGTAAGAGGAGTTGATTACAAAAATAGTTACCGTCTATTCAAGACATGCTTTAAAAATGTCAACGTTCAGCTACATGTACACGTAATTATTTTTTTAAAATGTCTGATCACTTTCAAAAAGACAGATGCACATCTTCAATGTATATGTAGATAATAAATGTAAAAAGTTTGAGGAACGTCAAGTTAGAGGTGTGAGAGGAGTTGATTACACAAAGCAGGTACCCTATTACAGGGAAGCCCGCCCGCCAACCAACCAGCCTTTGGCTGAGGTGAGCAAAAAAAGCATACAAAAACCTATAAGATGTTCTTTTGCCCAAACTTCAAGGGGGGTGCTCATCGTTTATTACATTGGTTCAGTTCATTAGTCAAGCATATGTTCTTACCATTCAATGCTACTTTCAACAAGTGGAGGGAGAGGGGGGAATCAGCAGATATATCTTACTTTGACTGTGACAATAACTATTAACTTCGCATGTAAAATTAACGGGAAATGTACTATGTGAAATGGGGTGTGTCGTCCTTGGTTCTACCTGCCTGTATAATACTAATACTTTACTGGTTATACATGTAACGTTTTCTAATAAGAACACGAGTTATTACATATTCTTTCAATATATGGTGCATCAATCCCAACAGAGAGAGAGAGAGAGAGAGAGAGAGAAAGAGAGAGAGAGAGAGAGAGAATGACAAAGATCTGAGTGGGGTCGAAACTGAGTGTAAACGTTTTACATAGGAATATAAAAAGCAGGGGGGGGGGGGTGATATTGAATTAATTTTAGAGCAGGAGCAGTTCCGCGTGAGTTGTGGTTTCATGTTTGTTCAAATTTTGACACCCCCCCCCCCCCCCCCCCCCCAGGCCGCAATAAAGGTTGAAAGTTTTGCAGAGGAATATAAGAATACATGTATATTAGAGATTTCTAAACGAATTTCTTTTTAATAACTAGTAGTCTACAATATGTAAAATTAACATACACTTTGAATCTGTACAAACCTTGATTCCTCGAGTCAGGAGGGGCTCATAGTTCGCGCGATAAGATTTTCATAGGAATGAATTGGAAAAATCTTTTTAAAATTACATCTCAGAAACAAGTCTGCAGCTTTTTGAATTAACTTGCAAGCATCAGGGTTTTTTTTTTTTTTTTTTTAAACCATGACCCTTCAGCTCAAAATATAGGTTGAAAGTTTTACAAAGGAATATTCAAATATAGGAAATTTCTTTCGAAATTTCCTTTTCAAAAATCTAAAAGTCTATAATTAATCAAATAAATCTCGTGTGGTGAAATCGCAAGGTTTTGAATTTCACATAGGAATACATTATTTTAAAAAAAATCTTGAAAAATCACTAGGGCGCAGTTGTTGTTTTTTGGTTTTTTTTCCCCCAAACATACAAGCATCCTCGTACAGGTTATAGTGATTGTTAACAGCCTGGTCCTGAAGCCAGGGTGAGTTGCCATAAGAGTTCAAAGTATGAATATTCATGAGTGAGCTAGATGGACCAGGTGAGCGTTGTGTCCCGATAGTTTCTTATATGAATATATTAATGACAGTCTCTATTCTTTAGGCACTTATATATGAAATAAAAATTGAATATAACACTGATTTTCTATTCACGCATTGCTTTTATGGGGGGCGAATGGCCAATGGTGTACATGCCCTTTTTCCAATTAACAGACATGTTTTGTATAATCGTAAACGAAATTTCAGTCCAAAAAAAAAAAAAAAAAGACTGAAAGAAAAGAAGCATAACAATCTACCCAGAGTAGCAAAAAATATTTGAAGTCTATCGTCATGAAAATCTATATTGAGATTACCAAAAAAGAGTATTTTTGAAAATGAACATCTCAAAACTTTAAATAATAATTTAATGATCTTTTAAAATTTTGGTAATTTCGCCGTTACTGTGTACATTTTAAAGATGAATTACATCATAAAAATTTTATAATCGAAATGGCGGACACCCCACCCTCTTTGCAAAGTGGGATATTTGTCTTAACACGATTAAACAACAAAGTTCAAAGATCTTAGGGTCAAATAACGCCCATAATTCGAAATACAAATGCCCTGGTTTAATTAAGAAAACTTGATGCTATTTTATTATGTCATTGTAGTGCACCTGCCGTGGACAAGTTACCGCTAATTCACCATTTAAAACATTACTCATAATGGAAGTATTTCTGTTACTGGCATGTCTACTTTTACAGTGTAATATCTTTTAAGTTCTGTCAGTTTAAACCCCTTCGGGTGTCTGTTTTTTGCGGTATTTCTTACACACGAACAGGTTGTAACAAGTGCTGGCTCCGCACAATATGTACGTGTATATATATGAAGAATACGATATATCTAGTTCGAGGATTTATGTGCAAATTGATCGGCCACATACACCGACGATTTTCTTTGTTAAATTCAACTCTATAGATTTAGTGCAGCGATTCACTGAAGCCATTTAAACATTTCCCATAAGAAATCTGACTGATAGATTCAATAGATTTTATCGTCACGAATTATATTGCATATTAACACAAAACACATCCATGAAATGCGAGAAAGATATTGGACTTAGCTTTTTACGATACGCCAGAGAATATTGTCGTAATAGAGTTTGGAATGCCATGTAAACCTTGAGTCATTTCAAGAAGTATTTGTTTTCTCTCAATGACATCAAATCAAATCTCGAATTTAGTAGATTATTTTTTTTTTTTTGATTTACCGCTTCTTATATTAAAGGATATTTTGTATTTAACAATGAACTCTAAAATTAGAATCTCCTCGTTTATATAATTATACATACATGGAGAGAGAGAGAGAGAGAGAGAGAGAGAGAGAGAGAGAGATGTCGTACGTACAATTTCTTTCAAGAGGTGACCTCGACATGAAAACATTTAAGATCACGAGTATATATTATTATAGGAAGTTTGGACCACATTATCGGACAAACGTAAAAATTTCAGTCGTTGTGTCAACACACCCCCTTCTTCGAAGCAATGTTTGCGAAAACCTATAAAAGAACTGTGACCCGATCATGACAATCCATTTCGGTGCTCTTAAAAGTCTTTCGAAATTAAATAAATCTTTTTAAGCTTGTAATCAGCTTTTCTACATTAACAGAACTCCCTTTTGTTGAATTTTAAAGCAAATAACGTACCTAGTATTGATAAGATATAGGTAAAAAAAAGTTTGAAAGAAAACCTGTACGTTGAAATCTAAAGGTGTTACTCATGTGTGAAAAATCTTATTGTACACGTACGCCTATTTAAAAATGTGCACTCATACACTGTAAACCTTACTCCAGTGCTTTCGAGTTAAGAATTGATTAATCTAATCTTTAAACAATACCCATGTATATATTTAAATTGAAAAGTTGGGTTCCGTAAGCTGAATGTAATAGACACTCAATGGGAAACATTGAATAACAAAACGGATTGACTTCATTTGCGCTAAGAAAATCTATTGGATAAACAGCCGACCACGTGTGTATTGGTATTAATAACGAATACAGCACCACTGCAGTCAATGTGCTATCGTTATCACAAGTGTGTGCGTACATCTAGTGACTGTGTACACAGATCTACACTTTTTTAAAGTTTTAAATCACGCAACGAGAGATTTATGTCGGACTTATTAGGGAGCGTGGATTCTGTTTTTATCGTGCAGTCTTAGTCTGTTATTTGGTTTATTATTTACATCCGTGGAAATCGGTTTTCCTCGCTAACCAACAAACACATGTAATTGATTCAAACGCTGGGCTGGTTAATAGAGACCGGGCGTAGAGACGAACCGAGGGAAAATGTCAGAGGATATCAAAACCATGTCGGACGACCAGGAACCGGAGAGTTACGACGTGTTACTAAGGAAAGGAGTGAAACCACCGAACGATTTATACACGAACGGAAAGTCCAAGATGGACTGTCCGAACTTCAAGTTGGAGCTTTTACAGAGTGAATATATAAAACTGCGGCGATATCTGTACGGATTAACAGCCGTGGTGGTGACAGGCATCCTCATACTCATAGTAGTTGTAGCTGTTTTATTTGGGAAATTAAGTCATGACTTGATTAATCATGAACACAAACCTAAGGTTGGGGAACAAATTTCAGCCATGTTGAAGAAGAACGAACTGTGTGTTCCGTGTGCCAACATACGCTCAGGTCCCAGTGTGGAGGAGAACGAGATTTTGGACCAATTTGCCAGGAAGTTTGAAGAAAATATTGAGATGTGTTGCGTTGAAACCCCGTCAGAGTTATTGCTTATGTTGGAGTTGGTGGGTATTATATTTTAGAACCATTAGTAAATCCACATTGTACTCTCTCTCTCTCTCTCTCTCTCTCTCTCTCTCTCTCTCTCATTTTGATACATCGTTTTAACGAAGAAACGTTCGGTTCAAGTGGGACTCAAGCCCTTTTTTCGCTCTCCATATTAAACCATGAGTGGGAAATGCGTTATGGATGACGAAAATTAGTGAATATCTAAGGATATGGTGTATGTTTGACATCAATGTAAACATTTTTCGTGTAAATTTCTAAAACGTAAACATACATCTCTGTGTCCCCCATATATTACTTGTTGAAGTGGCTCACAAGTGGGACTGCTAAACTTTGAGTTGTTGTTTAATGTACGGAAATACCGTCATTAGCTAGCCCCTTTCCGATTGTTAGAAATATTTAACGGCAGTAAATTTAATGACAGCTGTCGGCAAGATTTAAAAAGTTTTTTTTTCTATCGCATGGATCGTGATTATTTATTGATTTTTACAGTTTTACTAAACGTGCATGAAAGCTAATGATTTGCTACATTAGATAGTAATATTACACTCGTTTCAAATAAAAAAAAAAATGAGTATTAGTAATGAAGACTTCGGTATCAAAGGAAATCTCAGGATTAACTGTATAGGCGAAGGAACCAGAAACGGGGGTGGGGGTGGGAGGAGTTGACAGCCTTCTCTCTAGATGAGAGACAGACAGACAGACTGTAGCTGCGAAAATAAAATATTAGACCTTGTCCAAAGATATTTTTAGTTTTTCACGATTTCAACCACCTCCATACCCCCCCCCCCCCCCTTCAAAATTTAATTATGAACCGTTCATGCTCTCAAACTGAATAAGTAGTGTGTTATTTTGCTATGGAGTCTGATACAGGGAGAGTATGAATGATGGGTTAATTTCCTAGCTTATTAAGATATGAATTATTGCACAGAAACGGCATTCTAGATCCGTGGACGTTCACCTTTCGCCCGACGCCGTGTCGTTATGACTCTGATGGGTTCGGAATACCCTCGGGGTCGGGTTGTTGATCGCATTTTGATTACGTATGTTTTATTCTGTTGAGATTTTTCACCTTCAAAATATGTGTAACAAATGACTTGTTTATGTTTTTTGTTTTACCCTAATGGGATTAAGTTTAAAGTAGACAACAAAATTGAAATGGTGAACAAGAAGTATAAAATTTCGTAGAAAGTGGTTTAGTAAAGTACATGCAAGTTTATGAGGACAAGGATTAATCTATACTTAATTAGACGCAATTCCTTACTTATATGAAAACGAGCGGGAAGGTTTGCGGCAATATGGACAGTTCGTTAGTGTTAACGAGTGTCGACAGTGTGGTTCATTAGTAATCGATCAGGTTGCTACACTAATCAATCGCACCCTTTATATTCCTATTTTTGTGGACAATGGGGAAGTATCGAACATGCTTTAATGGTATATAGAGGCAGATATCATAAATCTCGTACTGTATCTGATAAATCCATTATAAACTCTTACGATCTGTTAAAACGGATTCAATAGCACGGTGTGTTTTTTTTTCTAATCGAACACGCCCGAGTTGTTAACGCTGGTTAAACATTGTCGATGTTGAACGGGAACGAAAGCATTGACCATCCCTGCATTAATGACGGAGACAACCTTTGAAAAAAAAAGATAGTGAAAAAATCCTTTTAGATTTTGATGATATTCATAATAACGAGCAGCTAGCATGTGTAAGTCAATCAAAAAATCTTAATTGTGTTCATTTATCACCGTATAGCATTGTCATCGCTAATTCCAAAATCCATTAATAGCAGGAAAATGGAGAATTTGAGCAAACCTTTGACTTTTGGTCTTATTTCTTCCTGTCAAACGTCGTATTGTCTCGCAATCAATACGTAAATGCCGAGACATCTATTTCAAGCAAGGATTCTCATTTTAACAACTTTATTGTCTTGACAACGGTAAAGTAATCTCGCGTGATATTCATGCATGCTAAAGATATGTACCAACATACCAATGTATCTTTGCCTTTGATATCATTACTACTTAATGTATTTCAGTTGTAAACAATGTGCCTATGAATCTTGATAATATACATAATGTATTACGTTTATTTTCACAGCCAGGAATTCCGTCAAAAATGAAAGTAGAATATATATATATATATAATTTTTGAAATGTATGAACTGCGACGCTTCACGCCGGCGTAAGTTTCACGAAGCGTGCTAATTGGAGTTGACATTTAATTTGTCGGCTCCGGATTTTATTGGAAATATCCCGAAGTCAGTGACACAATAGTACAACAATGCGACGTTCTTAGAAATTTAGAAATAATATTCAGCTTTTTTAAAAATAACCTACACTTTATTGAAATTCTGTTACAAACTGAAAAGATATCTTACACCGGACTAGCTAAATCAGTCATACATGTACAGCGTATCTACTTTCGTCATATTTTGATGCGGATTTTTTTCCCAACGTTAAGAGGCAGAAGGACACGAGAGTGAACCTGTTGTGGACAGGGTTTTCTTATTTGATATTTGCATCAAAGAAATTTTCTTTTTTCCTTTTCAAAAAAGCTGGAGTTAGTGCATGTATATATAAAATTAAAATCATTGAAATGGATCGGAAATTTCCAGCGACAAACTGCAGATTTTATATATAATTCATACAGTACATAAGACGAAAATAAATGAGTTAATCCATCTCCTAAATTAACACTATTTCATTCTATCTGCGCGCAGTAATTTCATTTCTTTTTCTTGATGAATGGGTAAGATGACATAAAAGTCCGCTGGGCCGGGTGATATGCTCTTGTACGATGTATTATTAATAGGAATTATGCTGTATGCACTGTAACGCACATATCACAGTAGTTTATGATTTACTTACATTATGTATCCTTGTCAAATTTTATCTGTTAATTTCCAGTTTTTATATTTGTTTTGATTAATTTTTTTCACGTGCATTTGTAGAATAACGTAACATTTACGGTATGTTGTTTCTATATCCATTCCACAGCAGATGATGAATATGTTAGTTTATAACATATGTTGCAGAAATCTATTAATAATAAACATTTCCTGGATTCAGACAGGAAAGATTACATAAATGCATACTACATGTCGGGTTTTATTCACGATTAACACGTGATATTGCATATCTCAAAATATGTTGCAGATCAGTGAAATTACTAGACGGGTGAAAGCAAACTCCGAACCAGAAAGCTAATACAAATCGTGCAGAACACTTTTCATTCGCTAGATTAACTTTGGAGATTGATATTTCAAAAGTGGCAGCATAAGATAAAGATATAGAGTGTATCTATTTCATCCGGATTAAGATTATTTATTTGAAAATTTATTTGAAAATTCTGTTGAAATGAATTCTGTGCAGATCGGTAAAGACTTGACTTGAAAAAAGTGGAAGGGGGGGGGGGATTGCTGTGGATTACCATATACGGGTTCTATGGAAATGTGTCCCGTTCTAGTATGACGTAATATCACAGTTGATCGTGAGTTGGTCTAAGGGATTATATTACTTTAACCTTCTATATCAAACTGATCACGACACATGCAGACCTAATGATATAATTTGACTATTGCCTAGTATTATATAGGTTATAAAGGACACGTTTAATCTTGGTTAATGAATGATAATCCGAAAGGATATTTAGGGCTTTCCACCTTTCTGTGGAAAGTCCTATTGTTATTGTTCTGTTGTTTATTATTATTTTCCTGCCGTCAAAAAACATTTTCGTCTTAAGACTTATTGAAAAACTTTATAGTCCATCATATAGTACTTCCTGAGAAACGAATACTTGTCACCCTGCGTCATGGAACTTGCGGAGTTATTGGACCTTTGGCAGAAATCATTGTTATCGCTGCTACTTTTTAACCGTAAATGAGAGGAGGGTGAAACCTTTGCTGAAGCATAGAGGTCAATTAGTAGAATCGATAAACATAAAATGAAGGGATTCACTGGCCGCTAAAAGGAGTTAATGCCCCTTTAAGTTTTGCGATTTCTACCCAAAAAATTGACGACTCCTAAAGTATTCTTCGTAGAGAGACGGTACCCACTGGAACGGGTTGAGTGACTTTGACATTGAAAGAGTAGTTCAAGATCAAAGGTCAAGGTCATCCAGAATGGCCAGAAAATGGCACTTTTTATACTCTTTTTCCCGCTTCAGATAGCATCGAAATATCATATGGGTCCGCATGGACTTCTGGATCGGTCTCGATATTATGAATTACAACTCTGAAACTTTGACAACTCCACAGATGTCGGCGACTCGCGTCGAAAACCCTGTTATTACTACTCCTACTAGACCGAAAGTCGTGGAGACCCGAGACTTTCGCCGACGAATTCACGAGAAAAGACTTTCGCACATAGAAGTTAATCGAGGGAAACCGAGAACCCTGAAGCATGGTTCTCGCCCCCGAAAGTCTCCGACGTCGTCATTCGAGCCCACAACTTTTTCAGGGATGTAGATAGGGACGCGGGACCACTGACACGAAGCCCCGTGACCTTTCTGGCCTTCAAAATGAGGTCAAGGTTACGCTTTCTCTCCCATGGGGTTTTCGAGATTTGACCTTGAAAGTGGATCAAGGTCAAAGGTCAAGGTCACACATCAAGAGGCGAGTCTCCACGAGTAAGGCAAACCCACACATCACGCCTGTCGTCCCCAAGGAGAACCCCCCCCCCCCCCCCCCCATCCTTCAAGTGATCTGTCTGCGATCAGCTGTTTACACTATTTTGACCGGTCTCATGACCAACAACAGGATTCTAGCTAATCTTACCTACACATACACATCTGACCTACACCCATTTTCTCCATTTCTTAACTGTCTTGTAAATCAAACATTAATTCCATTTGCATTCATTTAAAGACATGTATATGCCAGATTCCATTACTAAGTTCAGTTGTTGTTGTTGGATTTTTTTATGATAATGATGTTGCAACTTGACTCGACAGTTGAATTCATTGACATTCCATCCCGACTGTAATTGTAAACAAATAAACACTTACATGCAGGGTCAGATGGGATGCAGTATTCATATTCTCCGTTCAGAACTTTCTTTCACCGGCCGCCATTTTTGGTTGTTTGTTTTCACAGCCTAAGTCCGTATGCATGCCTCCTAGTGTGAAATGACTGAAAGACATTGTCTCCGTGAATTAGAACACATAGGATGAGCAATTACAAACTGTATATTAAATTCCACAATCCACAACACACACGGTAAAATCCAGTGCAAGTCCTAACATGCCATCTTCTCAACATGAGGCTCTCCCAGCATGCCATGCATGAACAGAGTGTCAGCACTACATGTGTAATCTCTGAAAATGTCACATCCGGTTTCTTTTCATCTCCAAATATCATATCTAACAGGTCTAAAGTTACCCCAAACACCTGCACAAGTCCTATTACACTTTTACCCGATATGTGCCGGCTATCTAACATCCACACCCCTTTTTTCAAATATTTAAGCTGTACTATCGTGCGAAACCAAGGCCTCAATTTCCAACACTGAAAGCGGCAAATTTGAATTTTTTCTTTTTTCCATATTTTTTTTTGGAGGGAGGGGGGGGGGGGCTTTTAGCATTTGAACACTACTGAAAAACCAGTAGAAGGTGGGAAGCCCTCTAATTGTTCGCGAACAATTAGGATCACTAGGTGGTTTTTTTTAATCATTCTTTGATATGAACTGTTAAAAATCAAACACGCAATATTGTGTTTTATCAGTGATAATGCCCTTAACTACTTTAGAATCGAGGAAGTTTTTGTCATCTTGGATCACAAAATTCTGTAAAGCAGCGACAATTCTTCTGTGTATTATTAAGATATATAGGGTATATTTGAACTTAAACCCTTTACAAATGCTAGTGATGTTATCATTAGTAAATGAGCAAGATTTTCTCGTCTTCGGAATTTGAAGCAAAATAATAATAAAATGGTATAATTATTCTACTTTTGGTTATTTTATTTTCAAACAACTCGTTCATTTTACAATATATCATATGTATAATGTGTTTATGTCATTTACTACAAATTACCGCACAAGAAAAGCAGCTGGGGTCACTGGTACAGGGCGGTAAAGAATGAATAATATTATCTCCTCAGTCCAGGGTAATCCATAAGATTAAATAGATTTTCTAGACAGTGGGTTTTTCTTTAATTTCCAGTAAGGAAATGCAAAGATGAACATTCCCTCAGCCAATCGGAAGTTCCTGCTATCCCGCGAAAATCCCTCGACTGACTGTAAAGCGAAAATTTCCCTGTGGTTAGTAATAGTTTCCTTATATATTCTATAAGAATATTTAGGGAAGCTTTACAAGTAGAATCGTGTGTTTATGTATATGATGAAGTACGCTACTACTATTTGAATAATTTTATGTCCGTGAAAAAGAAAAAAAGTATTCTTCGACAGGAAGAACACATCATATGTGTAATAGCTGTCTTTCTTTCGAATGATAACAACCTAGTTCCTTGTCCTTTTAAGGAGGAAGAATGCACCAGAGAAATTTGATAAATTGGGGGGAAGTGAAACTGAAAACTTTTAAATTTACTTTGTTTAGTCAAAAATGCGGTTTTAGTAAAAAGTTCAGCAGTTGACACGTTTACAGACTGAGCTGCCCAGCTCGGCAAACAAAAATTGAAACAATATAAAAATATTGCTGACATTTATATTTTCATTCAAGTTCTAAACGGAAGTCAACTATTATAACGAGGTTGTATGCCTCCTTTAATCTGATTGCCTAGCCGTATAGATCAATGGGTTAATGTGTGAGACTGTCGATTTGAAGATCATGGGTTCAAGTCTAGCAGTGTTTATATTTGTTAGGTTACTTTACACTAAAACTGCATTTCTTCACTAGAAAACGTAAATTTTAAAGTTTAAGATTTTAAAACCATCATTGTGCACTTGCTTCACTTTCCCCTCAATGTCAGCTTGGTCAGCACTGTATACTGTTACGATGGAACATAATTTAAACAGGATAGCACAATTAGTTTTAAAAACTAGTTTACATTGTGGTCCTGAAAAGATATATATACAGACAGCAGTATTATACAGATACAATATAATAAAATAGTATATGAAGGTATGTTACATACATGTACATATGCTATCTACATACTTAAAACAGAAAATAAAACTGAAAATAAACAAAAACAAATCTATATGTTTTTGATTCCCAGGATGAAAAAAAAATTTGTAAGACAAGCGGATTTAAAAGTTCACAGAACAACACAAAAGAACAACACACCCGATAAAATTCTCTTCATTCGGAATGGAACAACACACCCGATAAAATTCTCTTCATTCGGAATGGAACAACACACCCGATAAAATTCTCTTCATTCGGAATGGAACAACACACCCGATAAAATTCTCTTCATTCGGAATGGAACAACACACCCGATAAAATTCTCTTCAGTCTGTAGAAACTAACAATGAAACAGCACACCCGATAAAATTCTCTTCATTTGGTAGAAACTAAAGAACTGGCCTAAAACAAAGTTCATCGAAAATACTGAAAATAAATGTGAACCAATAAAATCACAAAATAAATGTGAAACAATAAAATCACAAAATAAATGTGAAACAATAAAATCACAGCTGGAATCGATCCTATTTAACATTTATCCACTTATACGACATCAAATAATCATTGCAACCACCCCCACCCCCACCCCCCAAATGTATTGTTATGGTGAGTGGGGAGGTGACCAGAATGTAAAAGGTGCGTTGAACACCGTCCGCTACGATAGGGCGTAAAATCATATCCCACCTCTGGTATATCCAGGGGTCCGTGTTTTCCCAACTCTCTATTTTGTATTGCTTATAGGAGTTATGAGATTGATCACTGTTCGTTATCTTCACCATTCATGGTGTGAACACACGTGTAATATTTTGTCCCTGTGTTGTGCCGTGTTGAACAGAAATTCGTGTGTTTTTATTTTAAAGTGTCGCGTGTAGGTTGAACCCTATGATGTATACTTCTGAAATAAAAAAAATATATATGTGGATATTATTGTTTTATGTATTGCCTTGTTATTTCGTACAGCATACTGTATGTAATTAATGCTCATGTAATAATGCGTGTTCAATCGATTAACGCACACGTGTCTTCGCAAAATAGTGCAAGTACTGTACTGTACATGTAAATTTTAGATGCCTCTGATGTTTTAATATTTTGCGTGATTATTAAGGAAGTTTTCTTCTCTTTGAGACGTGGGTGTGACGTCACACTTATTTACCTGAATGCTACCGGTGTTCTCGGTACATTCAGTAGGGGAGGGGTCTTAATTAAGACATCTAGTGTGACCACAGGGGCTATAGCCTTCATGTGTAGCTACATGTAGAAGTCAGTTTTAACTATAAATATAGACTTATCCTCAGTGATTGTGACATGGGACCTCGGGATGTTTAGGGGTCAGGACTCGAACCCTCAACCTTCCGATCATGGCGTGATCACACTGCCACTGAGGCATGGTGACGTTTTGATCGGAAATTTAAAAAAAAATAGTTACGGTTTTGATAAATAATAGCTTACAAAAGACGGGTGAAATCTTGGTGAACTGCATATAGTCAAAATTGAATGATTTTCATTCATAAAAAGGTGAGATATGTCTCATTTTCAAAGGAAAAAACCTGATTATGTGAAGTCTCTTTTCGCACTGTAAATGAATTATTTCGTTCTCAACGTAAAGCAATATTCTCAGTATTATGTTCCCAACTCGTGAATTAGTATTGTATGAAGAATACCAATGCCGTGATTTCACGCCTCGCATCCATTTAAATTATGTAGACATACGCTGTGTCTTTAATCTACAGATTCTGTGATTTAAAACCCATTCCGATTCCAAAACCACCACTTTGAAAGTTCCTGCTTGTTGCGAGTAAGAGACTGTTTATCTTGTAGTCTATTGCTTTGTCAAAATTGTTTAAGTTCCTGTATATATTTGAGAGGTGTGTGTACAATATCAAAACTAAATCCGCTCCGAGTGGAAAATGATGTTTGTATCAATCGTTCATTTGGGTTTTTATATATTTCCCGCATTGACTCTGACTCCGGGGTTCCTGGTAGTAGAGAAAACGCTAATTCGTCCTGACATCCGCTCCCTAGTGCACTGCACTCCGACGTCAATCTCGGCAGGAAAATTGAATAGTAGGATAGTTGGGATTACAATGTAGCAATTGAATTTTGTAGAGATTTTTTTCTCTTTGGTTTCATATCGGAATGAGTTGTAGTAATGGAACTTTTCTGTCGATGTGGTTAAATAGGTTACTCAATATTAGGGATTACAAGTTACAGAATTTGCTATTGGAGTGGGATAGACACTCGCTACAGTGTATGTCTGTATCCCAAATTTTGTAATAAGCCTAATATACTTAAGTTTCGTGAGATAATGCCAAACATAAGTTTTAAATAGTTGAAAAAAAAATCTGTTTCTTCATAACTAAAATTGATGATGCAGACTGCTCTACATAACTTATATCTATTACTTTTTCTTTTCCTTTGTTTGCAGCTATAGTGTACACATATTTTGTATTTTCGTTTTTAATATTCATATTTTTTTCTATTCACGATTCATAAGACGACTTATTATTATCTTTTGTTTATCATTTATTGTACCTCGTGTACCACTGATTAATGGTGTGAGCGAAATAAATGAACTTGAACTTGTAGATAAAAACATATGTCCCGGGTAAAGAAAATCATTGAAAGTTTTATGTGCATGTATGCCAATAAATGCAGTCCACATGTTTATACTTTTTGTGATAAGAAATCGATTTTTAAGAACCGCAGAATTATTTAAACTGTCAATAACAGCCCTAAAGTTAAACATAAAACCTCCCGTGGTATTTCACTAAATATCTAAACACAAGCATTTCTGTCCTGTTTTAAAATATCCTGAACTATTCATTTTGTACTTTATTAATTTAATACTTCCCTTTAACCTGTCGTTAGAAAATATGCTTTTAACGCAGCAAGTGCAAAATCAAGAGCAACATTTGACTAGCTCCCATCCATCGTTTTCACTCAGATTTAATCTGACAGGTCTTGCATAACACTACAAAAGAAGAGGCGCGGATGTAAGTACCTTTATATACACGGAGGTAGTTGTCATCTGGTTCTCATTTCAGTGGCATCTCTTTCACTCGGTTTATGCGCTGTGTAAAGTTTGACATGCATCTTGTCATACTTATCATGAATAGCTAACTCTCTACGTCATAACAAAGGAGAATGGTGGAGGTTGTAGTCAAAACCAAACCCAAATTAACCCCCAATCATCATAAAATTCCCTCAAGTTCTATTTATGGTTTTGATTAATTATAGGAAAAAATATACTAGGATCCTGAAAAAATTGATTAAGAGCATCAATGAAATGTCGCAAGATGACGGAATTAATTACCGGCCTGCTTTAGGCTTAATTAATTACTTTTGATTCGTAAATTTTCTGACATGAAATTCTACATGTACATGTGCGTCATGTGCAGTCTTATATGAGCTTGGCTTAAATGGTATTCCAGAAAGAACTATATTTGTGTAGTACTGTGTATCGGACCTCGGATGACCAACCCCATTGGGGACAAATTCATTTGTGTAACATGGGACCCAAAATACCCCAGAATTGCAGAAATTTGCACGACTGTTTTATCGATTCCATTAAATAGACTTACATTTTCTTCCTAAACCCCTTGAGTGAAACATAAAAGCATTGTATTGATTTTAGGCTTATCTCCAAACGACCCTGGAAATCAGCGTCGACATAGCGTTTAATGAAGCGCCGAGGATGACTGTCGTTAAAACTGACGTTCTTCGGATGGTTTCCGCTCATTACCAGAACAAGATGTCACTTATCTGTACATCCATCTGGTTCTTTGTTTTAAAAAATTGCAAAACATGGTTTTTTGCTTTGGACCATTAAGACTTGCAACAATTTATATCTGTAGTATTTGTTCTCAAATGCCTTCCCATGGAAACTATTTTGCATGAGTTCTTTTCGAAAAGACACACTAGCTGTTTTAATTTATGACTAAGTTCATAAAATGCACCATTAACGTTTATGTCTGTCAAAATAACGATTTAGTTAATTTCTCTATTTCCCCCCATTTTGTAGTTCATTGAGAAGAGATACAGAGAAGAATCCGCCAATGGTAAGTTTCACAAACATCACTATTCACTTCTAAATCTGACAGACGAAGTAACTACACTTCAGCTTTCAATCATATCGAGTCGATAGCTCTTTTTTAAAACGACTTTTATATTACATCTTTGCTGTAGCCACCAGTTCGGGCTAGTGCTTTCATCAGCTTGATTATTGCTATTGCTTAGCCCTGTCACGCGCCTTCCAGATCAATATTTATACGACACAGAATTAGATGCTAGATATTGTTACCCAAACCACTTGGTTAACTGTGTCCTTTGATAGAAAAACAGCCTAAATTAGATTGTGTTTAATTAAGCCTGGTATTTTATAAATGTCGTTACGTTAGATGAAGGATCCGGGATTTATGAGTCGGCTTTCAGCAGGTTTCGTTATTTAGCTTTTGCTCTCTGAGATGTAGAGCCTGTTGACAGCGTCAAATGATGCTTGCTATGATCTCTTACTGAAGCAACCAAAAAACTGCGATTGATTTCCATTAATGCTATTTAAAACTAGTTTCCATGATTCATTTACAAAGACATTCATCGATTTAATGTTTCTCAATTATTCTCTCAATTCTGATTTTTTTTTCCCCTTCATCGCGTTGGAATGCCTTATTAGAAACAGATTCCAGCCTTTGAAAATCATGGGAAATCAATTGAAAACATCCCGTAAAATGAGTTTTTAGTTTCTTCTAAAATACACTGTACTCAGAATTATTTTATATAAAAGAAATATTTTAAAGTAATAATGTTTGTGAGCATTATTGATTTCACTGTTGTTATGGTAACAAACAATTACTGAAAAATTTAATTACTTCCTCAAACAAGGATCGAACTTAAATCCTTTAGGTAAATTTTAAGCTCATCTCTCTGTCTTGAATTTCGGTCACCGAGGTTTTATTTAGTAAGATGACACTTTTCATATCTTGTTTGATATCGGTTTCTTTGACTCCTTGATTTCAAAATGAAGATCAGAGGATTCATGAGTACATCATTTCAATCCAACGTCTACAGGAAACAGCTGAGCACTAGAATACACAGAACACATTGTTCATGGGACATCCCAACGTATTTGTCGTGTCATTCTAATCCTCAGCATGTACAGGTAGCAAAAGTGAAATATATTTGCTTTTCTTTTGCATACAGATATCATATAGACTAGGTTTGAAACTTAAGCTACTGTGTGTAAAGTAATTCAAAGTCAGCAATTTGTTAGGGACGTTTTCTCAATCGCACGAAATACTTGAAAATACGCCAATACTCTTTTTTTTCTTCAAATTTGAATAGAGAATATATATCTCCACTTTAAAATAGCTTAATTGTTTAGGTATGGTTCGGGAAGATAAGTTTTTAAAGTCAAGAGTAAAAGAGATCGGATCAATATATTGACCCACGCTTCATTGGTTTAACGTGTTGACTCGGTATTTAATCTTTGTTTATTTATTTTTTCATGGTCGTAGTCTCTAACGGTCGGAGAATACGTAGCCCCTGAATTCTACCCGCGACAATAGGACGGCTGCACCCCTTTATGTATTGTGAAAGCCGTGGTGAAAAATAAACAGCTTATTCATTGCAGGTTTTCATACACCAAGGCATGACATGTAAGATAGGACCGTTAGAAGTATCAATAAATAAATCTGTTGAAAAGACATACGAAATTCTTTGTCATCCCCGTTTTATTAAAACTCCGTCGGTTTTATTTACGAATATGAGAGAATAAGCCATGATTGTGAATACGTTAAAAGAGTTGAAAAGTTGAATTCTTATAGGTAAATTGTGTACGTGAGATAAAGGACGTACGATGATTTTAGAGGTGGTCCTATAGTATAGGTACTGGTCATTAAAACATACGTGTGAAGTAAAAAGCAAATCATCTTTAAATTTTAATTAGTATGTACTAATATTTTTATGCCAAATGGGACTGTTCATTGTAATTTAATTTATTGAATAGATATCTCGTTAAATTATTTATGCGATACTTTGATATATTGCCCTTTGCTACTTGTTAAAAAAAATCAAATTTGCAGTATTCATGTTATATGTTCTATTTGATAAAATAGAGTATAACAGAATGGGACAATATGCTTTTGAGAAAAGACGAGGACTTGGTACACGGTATAAACATACAGTGAACATAGATACCGGGTAAATGCTTCGAAGTTAATAAACTTTTACAGACTGAAAGAAAATTGAATCTCATTTTGTTAAGCTTTCACGCAGAGTGCACGCAATCAACACTGTGACGTCATTGATTTTTACAAAACTAAAATACATGTAAAAGCCATAACTTATCCCATGAAAATTGAAAAAATCTGAAAAGGATAGGAAATGTTGCTGATATACGATAATCAACAGGAATGTTATAATCGCGGATCATTAACGTCAAATTGGCAAAAGTACTCACACACAGGCATGTCGGTCACACATCACAGATTTAAAGTGAAGGAATTTTATATTTAGCGTTAAATTTTTACTGAAGTGCCAAAGCAAAATTTGGATTGCTGCAAGATTTCTTTGTCATTTATAGCTGATTGATATTTGTGTAAT
Source organism: Ostrea edulis (assembly GCF_947568905.1). Lineage (NCBI taxonomy): Eukaryota > Metazoa > Mollusca > Bivalvia > Ostreida > Ostreidae > Ostrea > Ostrea edulis. The sequence goes on from NC_079172.1 coordinate 42,494,342, forward strand.
GTGATTTGCATTGCAATCTGTTTTTTACTCTAGCATATATACATGATTCATAATGACACGAATTATTAAAATAACCGTAATGACGTAATGATACTATTTATGAATCAAACTGAAACTATTTTTGATAGGTCCATTTTAGCATAGAATGAAATGAAAATTGAAAATCCCTAAGACAAACGGAATCGATTAGAGAGTTCAAACCTTCTGTTCTTACTTTTACTGGGTGTTAATCTGAAAACCGTATCTTAGAACTAGGCTTCTGTTTCAACATAAAATAACCATCTGTTTTCTGCAGGAAAAACGCTCAAGAAACCACAAACCTCGTTGAAGCTGTACTATTAAAGACGTATTAGAGAGTAAATAAAAACTGAATACGACCAAATGAGACTTGGGTTATATAAGATCGGCGATTGTGATGGTTCACTTCTTAGTCTTGTTCTGTGTTACTGAAAGCCGAAAATAAAGCCTTACGTAATAACCAGGCCTGGGTTAGATTGTATGGTGTGGGTAACGTTCTGATATGGAGTAGCAACCGTTATAAATTGATCAAAAAATATACTTTTTTCCAGCTGCGCAATTTATTTTTTATAACGATTTCGCAAGAAGATATAAGATATGTTGTAAACATTCCCGTGTCGATCGCCATTGCTTCTGCAAGAGATCACCAGGGTGCATTTTTGATGCTTGTTAATCAGAAGTAGAGTTCGATATGTTTTAACATCCAAATCCCCTTACAGTGCAGCACTGTTTGTTTGGCGGGTCATTACGAGATCCCTAAGTGTTTCTAGTTCTCCGTTCTGTTGCGAACAACACGTGTTCAGCATGGAGTTGTATTGTTCCTTTATAAGACATTACATCAACACAATGCGTTAGATAAGCAGTGTTCTGATAAGTATTTTGTTGAATAATCAATACCTTTAGTAGAGTGCAGCGTATTAGATTTAATTATGTAACATTTCCTTATCACAATAGGAATGTACAAACTGTAGGTAAATAAAGTCCTCGGTGTGTATGGGTTGGTGTCTGCTTGTCATGGCCCCACGTACATACATGTGCCGTTCAACTAACTAAAATAACGGGGGGTATCCGCGGTAGGCAGAATTAAGCGTATGAAGAATAATTTTCCGGTGTTGTTGTTTTTATCTTGTTACTTGAGAGGAGTCCAGGGCAGGTCGACTGAGCTTTAAATACTGTAAGTCGATGTGCGGAATTCTCCAAAATGCCGATGTAATGAGCTCTAGGAAAATCCATGGACAAGTTAATTTACTGTGTCATAGGCACAGGCACTCGACGTTTTAAATATATATAATAAAATAAATTGTCTTCCTGTAAACATAATATTATGTATACAGGAAGACAATTTTTTGATTATGTATATTTAAAACGTGGAGTGTCTGGTCACAGGCAAGTCCAAGGGAATCTAATACAGTTTGGCCCCGAGCAAGTTAATTGACATTTTCTGTAGGCTGTGACATCAAGCAAGTTGATGTATCTTTTGTTTGGCCTTAGGCAAGTTGATGTTCTGAGCCCCTTGGAATTCCACAGACATGATACGCTATGATATGAAATGTATAACTGCATTACCAAAGTGCACATATGTATGTTTCTTAGATAAACTGCTCTAACAACAGGTGCTAATGTTGTCGTTCAAAGTCTGCAGATGTATCACGTGACATGGAACCGATAATGTACATGTACACATATTGATTGCAACATTTTATAAATGCATCTTTTTGAACAAAAGGTTTCTTCTTTTTCATTGAGCCTAGGACTTCAGAATGCGAATACCTTTGGCATTTAGACATTCATTAATTGAACGTGCATCCCTTCTTTTACGGCACTGTCAATGAAGAGAAAGTGCAAAGCCTCACACCTACATTTGTGTAATACCAGCTTTATTTTCACAATATTGTCAGGGATGCCTATAATTATTTGACAGGCATTTAATCCCAGTGATTTTACTTTATAAAACATATCCATCATATGTAGCTTTGTGTTGTTTTAAAAGGGTAAATAACATCTGCTGAACATGCACTGCAATTGGCAGTAGGCGTTTTTTATGAAACAAACTTAATGTCCCATAGCAAAAAAGGAGACGCGTAATAATATTGACATTAGACTTATCACTGCTGCTGACGAGTTTTGGCCCACGGACAGGTTTTAATCGTTAGATCTGACAAAACTGCTTTCATGGCCAAAAAAAAAAAAAAATGAATTGTCTGGTTTGGAAATAAAGGAGATGAATCCAGGCAAATATGTACAGCCATTATGTCTTTTACTAATTTACAATTGTCAATAATGGCGGGAATAGTGATTGAAAAGGATTCTGTACTTTAGAATTTTATATATCATATTTTACATATCGTGTATATCAGAAGATCCCTGCACCACTAACCCTCATTGGTGTACTTGAATTTGACTGACGTTTGGGGGTTTACAATGTTAATCGCATGGTGTTAACTTTCGTAAACGATACGGCAATTTTCAGCAAAAAGTCAGAATTTCAATTAAAACATCATTACGTCTCTTTGACACAGAGATCCGTCTGTTCGTTAAGTATTCTTCAGGCAGGCGTTTGTACGGTGATATTAATGTTTTGATGAGGAGTGATATGAAATCGATGAGAAACGTTAATGCACGGGTTACAATACACATTTAGAGAGGCATCTACCATCTGAAAAGGACAGGACTTAAAAGGTCTTAAGAGTGACGACCTGACGTATATTGACATGTACCAGATATTGTATTTGTGTGACAGTTATTCATTCATCTTTATAAGGAGAAGAATAAACTTTTGTACACATGTAAGCCATGCTTAGCTAGGTTGAAATTAAACTTTTAATCTCAATCCATCCCCATTAAGTTAGATAGATAAAACGACGGAACATACTCCAAATAAAACACATTTTAATTTAAAAACATTTAAATGATAAAATCTTAAATGAGCAGTTTTAAAAGTAATAAGTATCTGTATATTATTGATGTTTATCTTGGTTTAAAATCATTTGATTGGTTGTTTTTTTTACTTGAAGGTAACGTTCCTCGTACTGGTGAGTTGGTAGCGTTTGAAGGTCAACAGACCGCGGCCCACCTCTTAGGATCACAAGAAAGACTGCATGAACACGTTGGTATGTATATGGAACAATGGAAACCTCAATCAAACCTAACAGATATTTTCAGGATGGTATATCTTAGTGAGTGGCATGTAATACAATGTCTTTCTTTCTTTAAGGTCAGGGCACTCGGTTTTCTATTCCACACTGGATATATGACAAAGATATTGCATTTATCAGTAACATGAAATATCGTCACGGAAGACTGGTGGTGCCCTATGACGGATATTACTACGTGTACAGCCAGGTGGCGTTCATTGAACTGTATTCCGGAAGTAACGCCGCCACTCAGTCATCCTCCATTTCCCATTATTTGTGTCGTTACAACATCATATATCCTAATGGAGGAGAAGAAGTTCTGGCGCAAAACACAGTCAGTAAATCGTCCAATAGCAAAGTGGTCGGGGAGTACAGCAGCCACTTGGGGGCGCTGTTTAAACTCCGGAAGGACGACGAGGTGTACGTAAAAGTTTCGGATTTATCTCTCGTTGTTCGGGACGTTAGGAAAAACTACTTCGGAATCTTTAAATTGTCTAACATCACACTAAATGAGTGACCTTCTAATATCACACTAAATGAGTGACAAGGTCATTCCACTGGAATGTCTGGTATAATTCCAATAGGCCTTCATTTGATGAAGCGTTATATCGCTGTATTGGGTGTCTATAAGACAGATAGTCCTTTTGAGTGACCGTTGGAAATTCTGTTTTATTGCATAAAACATGTACGTATATTTACAAGATAAGTGCATTATATTTTAAAGGTCTGAAATAAACGGTCTTCGTGTTAGCGGTAGATTTTGTCAATTCCGACAACATAACAAATAATCGAGTAAATAGGTTTCCTATATTGCACGTCGTAATTACCAGTTTGTCAAACGTAAGGTATGACTATGATAAAAAGAATGTCTCTTTTTAGTTTGTACAATATATGTATATGAGAGAGAGAGAGAGAGAGGGTCCACAAATTTCCATTATGAAACCATGATTGTGAGTAAGTTGTTAAGATTGTTGTATGTTTTGGTCGTCATACACTTAACTCATCCCCCATTTCTTCGTTTACAGTTAGTTTGATTTTAACCCTGGATGATAACATAATAATGAATGATAACATAATGATATACTTGTACACGACAACTGCCAAACCTTAGTGTGCTAACCAATCTTTGTAACCGTGTGTTCTTCGCTTTGAGGATATTTTTACAATGTCCGTAACATGTGTTGAGAATTTGATAGTACTAGAATTTTAGAAAGAAAAAAATCCCAAGAGTTTTACGTATTTATATTATTTTGTAATTGGTGATAGCATATATATGTAGTTGTCAAAGAAGAACAAACAAAAAACGTATTTAGCATCCACAGTTGTGTGGAAAATAGCTTTGTGACATTTTTTTTCCTTTCTAGTACATGTATTTAGTTTATGAATAATGTATAAATTCAATCATCATCTACATGTATTTGTGAAATAGAGCAGTTCGATTTGTTTAACAGCAAGGCTTATATATTTAGAAGTTTGTTTTCGTTTTCTTTTCGTTCCTGGCTTGAGAAGCCAGTTTTTTAAAAAATATAATTTTCTTTTTGTTCCTGTATTGTAGTCAGAAAAAGGTATTTTTATAATGAAACTGGGGCAATGTCAATGAAATAAAGAATATTTCTGAGTGTGGTTGGGTTTTAGCTTTATTACGGTAATAGCATGGTTATATGGCTATCTCAGAGAAGAGCAAAGGAAGAAGTAGACACAGGTGTACATATTCTAATTGATGCACCATCAGTACGCGGGAGTCAAGGCTATCGCAAGAAATAGGAACTGACACAAGAGGAATATTCTAATTACTAGTGGATAGTATTTTTTTTTTCATTTCCCGTGCGATGATTCGGTGGTTATAGAGTGCACTTCGTGAGAGTGGTCTTGGGTTTGAGTGCCGCTAGTACCTTGGACGAGTCAAACCTCGGACATAAAACTATGTAGTGACTGGCCCTTTGCCAAACGCTCGGCATTTACAAGTGAGAGTCACTGTTTTGGATGAAACCTTAAATTCCTAGGTCCCATTTCGTATTAGGCGTTGGCACGATAAAGGACCCGAGCCCCAAGAACAAGTCAAAATTTGTGGCACTTCACCTACAACTGCGCATGCTGACGTCACAATATGATGAGAGACAAACACAACTGTACATTACATGTCTTTGAAATAAGTGAAAACGTAAAATAAACATGCAAAACAGGTCTTCGCAAGCCGAGTGTCCGTATCACTTACTGGAATGTGACACTTGGCGAAGATGTCAAAAAGCTACTCCAATGGAGGAATTGTTTATGTTGGTAGTGGCGGATTTAAGGGCGGCGCAGCCGACGCCCCCCTACCTAAAATTTTCAAATTTAAGGTAAATCATGGTCTCTTGTTTAGAAATATGTAAACAATAAAAGAAGCAATGATTTCTTCCACTCAGAGCAATAAATTACAAAATCTTTTGAGAAAACTTACTTTTTTTTTTATATATATATATATACAAAAACCATTAAAATTTGCGTAATTTCTATCAAAAATGACAGAAAGTAGTAAAAATTACTACATAAGAGACGTATTTGGAGTCCTAAAACCCAGAAGCGTCCGGGGCATCGCCACCTGAACCCCTTACCAGGGCTTCGCCCGGGACCCACTGGGGGCCTCAAGGCGGCACCAAGATCCCCTGCCTCATAAAATTGCGCCCCTAACCGCAATTCCTGGATCCGCCCCTGTTTGGACATTTAATTGTGGTATCCATTCTACGCCAAGTGGGGAAAGATTATGAACAGGTCGTCAACGTTTTCCCGCAAAACACCAAAAAAAGGCCTTGCTTGTTTGATATCATAATTCGGGTCATTAAAACACCCACAATCCATTGTTAAACTGTTCGAGGTCCTGTGTAGGCATTCCGCTATCAAAGTCTAGGAAAAAAATCTCAAATTACTCTTCATATATATATTCTTCTAACAATCAACAACCTTGGTATTAACATATATACTCAATGCTTGTGCGCGCCTTGGATAATCAATGTCACTTTGAAGACTAGGGATATGAAATGGATTCGGAATTATGCGATAAAACACTTTTAATTAAGATAATGATGGATGAAAGATGAGGAATATTTTTGATCGAGCTTCCATTAAAGCTGCATTATTGCACCTGCTTTATATATTGCGTAAGGAATGTGAACTTGACTTATCGGGGGTTTTTTCTCCAGGAACTCTATCTCGATATGTAAGACAAACCGTCCCTGTTTATCAAAACCGAGTCTTCAAACCAATCTATTGTAAATGAGTACATGAGGAATGTCCTCGGAGAAAATCGTACATGTACTTTAAAAGATCACTGGTTGTTTTACACCATTGTAGTATATAGTTTTAACAATTTGTATGAATTTAAGTCAAATTATACAATTTTTCAAACACAGTGGTGATGGCGTCTTCACTGATCCAGACAAAAACCCTCCTGGGAAAAATCTAGTCGACGAATTGCGAGGATTGTCTCTCGGTCAAAGGTCCCTCCAATAGTATCTCGATTATTCACATCAACCATAACTTCTTGCATTTGGATGATATCTCGCTGTGTTAAGATCATATTGTGTATTGGTTACGTACACTCATACTTAGAAACTCTCTGATGGTGTTGGTAGGTTCTTCATATTAAACATTGTATTAATACATTTGTGCTCAGACTTCAGGATTCCTTAATTCAGTTTGAACATCAAACGAATGAGGTACCATGTACGTTCTTAAATATAGATTGATTTTTGATGAGCATGGAACTATTTTACATGTCTGTGATAAAGCAATCATGTCGTTACGTGTGTCTGTTTTCATCAGAATTCATTTGACCAACTGTCGAAAACAGGCTGTTTCGGGATGGCGACAACACACAGCTGGCCGCGTCAATTTCATTGTTCATCAAAGCTCCCTTTATCCCCATTCTAATTAGTTTTCCCCTGTTTTATATACTGTACATATGTGCTTCATCAATGATCAGTGTCTCGTCATTCCTTTATCTCATGAAATCAGTCTTTCCTGCACAAAAAACAAAATAGGTTTTCGCTCAATTTTGACGGCAAGCTTTTCTGGGACAGAGATTTTATGACACACGTGGTTTGTGTTTTCACTTTGCGTCGTACTTCAGAAACAATAGTCCCCTCAATAATGCATGCATTAGTAACAAATATATTCTTACACATTATACTTACAAATATACAGTCATTTAGCTTCGTATCTCTTTGTGTCTCCCATAATCTAACATAAGGAAATAGAATCCACGTTTCTTAGTCACTTTCCTTGAAGGAGCCCACGATTTCTTCATCACGACGTGGATGTCATTGCCTATTGTTGGAAGTGTTTCCATACTGTGAACAGACTATCGTAAGTATCTGTACTGTGGTGCATTTCCAGTGGTAGGAAGTTGGATATAAAAAGAGTTCATTCAGTTACAATAGAATAACAGATCCGCAGGGTTTAAACACCCAACACTTAACACCCACCAACCCCCTCTTTTTAGAAGTTTTTTTTAAGTTCACTTAAAAATTTTCAAGAGTTTGTTTTGCCCTCCCCCTTGGATCTTGGTAAGAGCTATGCAAGTAATTTTTAATATTTCTGCCCTTTACCTGACATTTTATTCATCTTTTGTTTAAATATACAACAATATTTGCAAGAAATTTATTAATATTTTGTCGGGGGGAAAATCTTTGATGTTTTAAAAAGAATCGTAGATAATATAAATTATTCAATTATCTTTGAATAATAATTACGAAGTCGTCATGTGCACATTTATGCTAAAACGTAACTGCTTGATATAAAAATCTTTCAAAAAATTCCTTTAAAATACAAGACAAGATATGGCATGCGAGATGCAACTTAACATCAGCATGATAGATATATAGGTGTTCAAGTATCTATGTCAACATGTAAGTTAAGTATGTTGACATGTAAGGTAATTGTCTCAACTGTTTATGCAACTCACATGTACAAGTTGCATGTTTCAAAACATAACTCGCTCGTAAAACATTTTTTTAAAATTGCATATTGATTTAAAGTTGTAAATATAAATCTTTACTTGATTTCGACTTAAATTGCATGTTCACCTTGTTGCACGTTTAGATGTAAATACACATTTTCACATGTACAGTCTCGCGGTGATCCGGGTTAGAATAGGTCCTCAGTACCCCTTGCTTGTCGTAAGAGGCGACTAAATGGGACGGTCCTTCGGATGAGACCGCAAAAAGTCACAGCAGGTATGGTACGATAAAGATCCCTCCCTGCTCAAAGGCCGTAAGCGCCGAGGAAAGGCTTAGATTCTGCAGCCCTTCTCCGACAATGGTGACGTCTCCATATAAGTGAAAGATTCTCGAGAGGGACGTTAAACAATATTCAATCAATCAATCAATCACATATACATGTATATAGCTATGACGCATTTTGACAAAGTCGTATGTCAAGATGAATAAACTGCATGTTGACATAAATAAGTCGCATGTCAACATGCATGTTCACATGAATAAATTACATGTTGACATTAGTAACTTGTGCAATATCATATTAGTATCTTGCATGTTGACATAAATTTCATCTCTTGAGTAGATGTGAGCTATAAGCTATATTCTCATTTAGGAGGGGGTATTATTTTATTTTAATTTTATTTCAAACGAATTTCAATGAAGATTGCTGAATGTTGCACATAAGACATAAGTATTCAAACAATGGCGTATGCTTTGGTTGTCGGTATTGGAGATATAAAAATGTATGATTGTCGCCAGCATGTTTGAAAAAATAAATGACGCGTTTAAACACGTAACTACATGTACTGTCGAACGCATTGGTGGGTCTTTAGAAAAGCCGTGTACATGCACAACCAATTCACGTAAAGTGAGAACAGTAATGAAGACACGTGGTCACATGCTATTTTGATTGTCGGGGAAAGTCTGGAAATTTGTTTTCTTTGATTTTGCTGAATTTTTTTTTGAAGAAGAAAATTTATTAACTTTTATTTCTGTGGATATTATTTACAAACAAAATGTTAGAGAACCTGGAAAATTGACATCTGTCGTTTTCAATGCTAGGTATATTCCAACTTAGCTAACATTCTGAAACTACCGGTGACTAGTTTTAGGAAGGTGGGAATGGTGAATAGGCAAGGGTGGCAAAGAACAAAGGAAATTAATTACAGGTGACACAAATTATGTTCTTTGATTAAACGCAGGCAGTGTGTATTTTCAAGGTGGCGAAAGTCTGATGATATGCGATAAAAATATAGGATCTCCATATTTGACACGTTGTGTGTTTTTTTTAAAGGGCGAGGGGATAGAAAACACACAACGAGTTTTATATAAATCATACTAAACCACAAACCATGGGAAATTATTTGTCCCCTCTTTCCCGCACCGGTTATTCATATTGTGGGGAGTTTTACTTCCTGACATTTTGTAAACAAACTACGTAAAACTAACGTTTGTATGTGATGTCACAAACGGTGTAAGAAAACATAATGTAATAATTAAATGATATCCAATGGATAAAAGAGTAAAAATGTGATAAACAGAAATATTTTTGTTGAAAATATGTTGTTGTCTTCTAAACGACGACACAATGTTGTAAATTTTTGTCGGGGAAGTCAGCGCATCTCCATCAAATTCTGCCACTATGCATTTTCCGGATAGAATACTTGAAACCACCTTCAAGAAGGAAACCAATTCTCTTCCATTCTACAGAAAACTCATCCGCACTTGCGCGTTAGCCATAATTAGCCAAGGGAATATCAAAGAGAATAGCTGAAGACCGAGTATCTCATGAGTGATAATTGCTTTTTAACTATCTAATATCGTGGGAGAGTGATATCAGTTATTATCTAATATCGAGGGAGGGTGATATCAGTTATTATTATATACCCATCAATGTATCGTTCTTTGATACTGTGGATTTCACAGCGTGTGATCCGGTTTTCCGGATCACCACACCGTGGTTTTCAATCGTAACTACTCGGCTATTTCCGTAACCGCAAATGAACCTCGTATGTGGATCGACGCCATCAGAGTTGGTTGCTACGTATACGTAAACGTAACTTTGACGTCACAGTCGTACGTTACACTATGAAACGTGAACTTTCAAATGCATCTAAGATATTGTACACATCTAAGGTATTGTACCACTATCAATTTCCACTTACATGTTATGTATTTGAGTGAATAAGACGTTAATGATACCAAAACTGAATCTGTGGTGAAAATAATATGATTACGATGTGACCGTTGGGGCGAGCGCAGCATATCTGAATACATTTTCAAAAAAAATTATATTGAAAACAAGGAAAACTGATCTGGTTCACTGTCAATACGTAGGATTACTGTCTTGCTCTTCTCGCCAATGTAGGAACCTGGGCACTTATTCACAAAATATCTTACGACTAAGATGAAAAAAAGAATGCTGTCTGATAATGAAATACTGATCGCAAGGTCATGAGTATGTATTAAACTTTTATAAACCATGGATGTACTTTACATATTAATTAAGAAAGTCTACAAGAAATGTAAAATAAGGAAATTACAGTGTTTGTAAATTTTGACCTTTGTCGTAAGATATTTTGTGAATAGGTGCCCAGTTTAGCGGGAAATGCAACGAGCGTGTTGTGACGTAGCCTGGTAGTTGTGACGTGACTGTTTACATTTCTTAAGACAATATTTCAAAAAGAAAGGGGGAAGAATATGATTTTCATCCTTTCCTTTCAAATAAGAAAGGTTTGTAATACTTCAAAGATTTTTTTTATTATTATTTTACGAATCGAACCATCCGCCATTTTGTACGAGGGACTTCTGGGATTGGCGTCAAAAAAAAAATCTTGTTAGAGGTTGAGATTTAGCTCGGATTATTTCCCGCGCTCTAGTCATTAGAGCTCGCAGTACGAGCCAGCGCTCCGCGCTGGCTCGCTGCGCTCGCTATAAATAACATATTATTCATGGATTCGTATCTGGCCTTTTAACGCTCATCCACGGGCGCGCTTCCGGCGAAGAAATGCATCGATTTGATGCAATTCTTGCGCCGATCCACGACGGAGTTTTCTTACCGGTTACGGAAAGGGACGAGCGCGTGATCCGATTGCGTGGTTTTCTGATTCCGTATCAGTATCCTCTGAAACTGATGCCGTCACAATGGCGTCACAATGCATCAACGCAACGTTATTTGTGGAAAATATTGACCGCGTCACAAAACTACGTACACAAAACATAATTTCATGGTAGATCTATGTCTGTTTTTGATAATTTGGATTACATTTATCATCTTATAAATGTGGATTTAAAATGCAGAAGGGGGTATATAATAAATTTATCATTACTACAGTAACTCGTTGACAGGCGCGGATCATCAGATCAAACTCGACGCTTCGCGTCTCGTGTGATCTGATGATCTGCGCCTGTCAACTCGACGTGATCCGACTCTTCGGATCAAGTTACTGTAGTAATAATATATATTTATCTAATATCGAGGGAGGGTGATATCAGTTATTGTTTCTGGATATAGATATCATTTAATTATTTAATATCGGGGGAGGGTGATATCAGTTATTCTTTCTTGATATAGATATCATGTTAATTATCTAATATCGGGGGAGGGTGATATCAGTTATTGTTTCTGGATATAAATATCATGTTAATTCTCTAATATCGGGGGAGGGTGATATCAGTTATTGTTTCTGGATAGATATATCATGTTAATTCTCTTTTAACAAAACAAATAATGAACTAATCAAAGCACCACACTCAGTATTCATGATTTCGCAATGTGCCAAGCACTATAGTGGCGGATCTCAAGGGGGTGATGGAGGTTTTGTCCTTTGTTCTTTGCCACCCCCCCCCCCTCCTTACCTCATTCTCACCCACACCCCCTCTCTGCATGGTTCACAATTTTTGGCTAAACGGGTCATTTTTGGCCATTTTGGGGTCTTCACCCCTCGACCCTTACACTGTTTGGGGGCGGAAAGGGTATAAATCTGGATCGCACCCCCTCTCCCCCTTGAACGTTTTCTGGATCCGCCCTTGCACTGACAACTTCTGACATTTGTGGCGGCCAAACAGGTTCGATTCGCCGGTGGCCAGATAAACTCATTTGGTAGAACACCTGGTTAGAGATTCAGTGGGCCCGGACTTGAACACCGATCTGGTCCAATGCATTTTATATTTGATGTTGACCACCCCTCGACTTGAGGATGAGAGTCCTGCCAGGGGCAAGAGTCTGGATTATGTGTCTTCGAGGATAACAATGTTTTCAGGAGGGAGGATTGTAGTAGTTGGGCCGTGGATATTGACATGCAGAACTAGAGCAGCTGTTTAGTAATGCTGGGGTTCCGGGCTCGATTCCCTGTTCAACTATAAATTATCTCCTTTCCTATTACACACATATTAACTTGAATCTGATAAGGAAAAACAACTATTGAATATAGATATAACTCCTTATCAACATAATAATTTTGTAAGTCAACATAATTATTACTTTGACATAGACTAAAGAAAAATGACTAGCATGCAGGAGAAGAACTATACCACCATGCCGAAAAACTTGAATGGCTTTAAGAAGCTCCACACGAATTGCAGTGCTATTGAAAATTAATTCAAATATTCTATCCGCGTCTTGTGAATAAATTTACTGATCTGCAGAAAGAGTAATTCACTCCAAGACTGTGTATAGGATAAATTGAATGGAATTTTGAGGGGGAAAATTATTGATATACAAAATTTTATTTCCTGTTTATGTAAACAGTGTGTGCCTTTAGAATTGTACTATGGGAAGGAATGTGTTATGTAACACAATAAGGAAAAGGCTAATCGTAGAATTATGACAACTTTCACAAATTTGGCATGAAAAGATGATTTATTTTCCCACAATATCAAATGACATCGATTTCCCGTCACAAACTCTTAGGAATAGCGAATTCTCATCTCCAAAACACGCCAGGCTAATTTGCTACACGCTATCAAGTTACCGCGTTCTGTTTATGGTATGTAAATCAAAACCCTTTTAAAGAAATGGAACAGAAATGATATCTTTTACAGGGAATACCAGCGACTAACGACTTCTAGTAATTGATTTTCGCACTTGGAGTCTTGGTGATAAGGCAGACATTTGATAGGAAACCTCAAGAAATGAAGGACTACAAGAGCACCGCCATGCGGGGCATCGCTTCGCAACACGGCACCATACAATGGTTATACCAATATCGTAAATGTGTTCTTGACCTTTGACCTATACATGAATAGGTACTACATATGTACTCCCAACTACAATGTATGTAGTAAATATAAGGCTGAACGATATTTTATCAAAGTTGAGTCTTTTTATTGTATCTTATTAACTGTATTCAGTTACTGGTTCTGACCTTTACCTACAGGTAGGCCATTTTAACCCAGAAGTAAATCGGTAGTCTACTGTTTCTCTCGTCTATGATCAGCAAATATGAAAAAGAAAAACTACAGTAGTACTCTTTACAACGTCATACTTAAATGTATCGGTTGAAGTTATACCACGATTAATTGTGATGTTGTAATCCTCATGTTTGGAAAATAGATATCTGTATTTTGAATTAATTTCTCCCATTTTAGTCTTCATATCATATAACAAAGAATGTCGTTTTATTGCTTAATTAAAACTGCAGTATCTGAATAAAATCATGAAACAATTGTAGTTGAAGAATGCGGTGTAAATGTGCTTGGGATTTGGGATTTTCATAGGAGTTAGACTCGGGGAGTGGTTTGTTAAACTATTGTTTTGCTACATGACAGCATTGCTTATCCCACAGTGGTGATTTATAGTTGTTGTAAACGGAAATTTTGTTAAAAAGACTAGTACAGAAATAGTGGCAAATTCCGAGATACGAAACAATGATTGTAAAACCCATCATGAAATCACTTATGACAGCGAGAGTCGCAACAATTTGAATGAAAGATCGGAAACACCCTATTTTTATTATGTTTTGATAATCGGAAACGAAATCTAAACTTCCGTTCTGACATTTTGATTTTTTTGTTACATTGAATCTTAATTTTGTATTCATCTTGCCATAAAAACGTCTTTTCTTCTCAAGTCAGCGATGAGAATTTTAAAATTTTGATAAGAAGTTTATTATGAACCTTGACATGATGGCCATAAAATTTTCAAGTACATCACATCCTCTATGAAATTTAGTGCAAAGGGGAATAACTCTAATTCAGAAAACCGCAAAGTAGTAAATATTTTTCAGTTTGTAAGTCAACTGTAATCTAAAGGTAGCAATCTTATCAATCATTGGTTAAGAGACATAAAGAAACTGATATTGAAAAATTTATATAAACATTGGGTACATTTTACGGAAATGTTTTAAATATTGTATAACGTGATTGTGAAAACTCATTTCGATCCGGAAAAAAAGTTGGTTGCTAATTTCTTCTGTCGCCAGTTTTGTGATTAACACCCTATGATCTTGTGTACAGGTTACATAAATTTAGATGTCTCAGTCATATATATTGTTTATTAAATGTGACAGATTTATAAACAAAAGTAGATCAGATAAATATATTTGTGATCGCTGTAATGCTCGTGGTCCACGGTGGCAAATGCAATTCTAAAAGAAAAGTTAAACGATTAAGCTACATCCTAGATGTTATACACAAACTGAATAATAATTCTAGTCTTACAGATTTGCTTTAAAAAATTATTGATCAATGTTTGTAGTGTAAAAGCTTTACGTAATTTTGATGCAAATTGATATTCCTCTGACTTTAGGGCACTTTTGTTCACTTAATGAGTTAATTGTTCACAATCTTTGTGCTTTATAATATATTTCAAATGCAATTTGTTCCTTGTGCAACCCTCTTCAATTAACGTCAAATGACTGTATCCCATTTCCATTATCAAGGGGGTTGGGGGGGGGGGGGTTACCACGTGTCCTCCTATACATATATCCCCACC
This sequence comes from Ostrea edulis, assembly GCF_947568905.1. Lineage (NCBI taxonomy): Eukaryota > Metazoa > Mollusca > Bivalvia > Ostreida > Ostreidae > Ostrea > Ostrea edulis. Next base: position 42,509,404 of record NC_079172.1, read on the forward strand.
TACTCACATATAGATATACATGTACAGTACAAAACCTTACTGAATTACAAATAATATAAATCTATTCACGTAGTTATGCAAATCATTAAGTTTACACCAAACTTATCCGAATGCAGGACACGGGCAGTCGGAGTGGACCTTCAAAAAACAATCATTTGATGTGTCCTGCATATGGAATGAGTGAAACATTTTACATGACATTTCAAAACCAAAGATCCAGTTCATAGTCAGGAGGAAAATCACATTTTGAATATTTGCATACAAATTGTACAATGTTATGTAATTATATCGCAGAATTTGATTTAAGAAATGAAACTTATAATTCTTTGTTTGATGCATGTATCAAACGAAACATTTGACGGAAAACTTCATCAATGCGCGTAGCGCATTGATGAAAAAGTTTTCCGTCCAATGTTTCGTTTGATACATGCATCAAACAAAGAATCATAAGTTTTATTTCTTATCATTTAATTATGTTTTTAAGATAGAAAAACAAATAGTTTCTCCCCTCAAAAAGCTTGAATCAATGTTTTTGAAATGGCGCGTAGTAATACATATATATGTAAGAATGAAAACAACAACAAACGGCATGGCTGTGCGTTCAGGTCAGGAACAGTTACTGTGCAGATTTAAATGAATTATACGCCAAATTAAAGGTGCAGTGGTTAAAAGCTGAATTAAATATAAAGGAGGATAACAAGTGGTGACTGGATTTATGCTGCATTGTGTTGGAGGAGATGTTGGACACTGGTTGTGTCGTTGGAACGGTGGAATGCAACTCGGCTCCATTTCAATATCGAGTAAAAGGTTCAACACCTCTTCATCTACATGTAAAACGCACTCGTTGACTGAGCCCCATATAACGCAGTTCAATTTCATTAATATTTACCAGATCAGTCCCGCTCGCGCCGGCAAGTGAGAAAGTTTCCCAGTTTACTTTCCGAAGTCGCCACTTGCTCCGTCATGTTATCGATCTCGTAAAGCAGACGATTCATACCGGGAACTCGTGTAATCTGTCTACTTCTACCAGTAAGGGGTCTACGTCATCAAGTTGACTATTTTGCCCCGTCATCGCTTATGTATGTTGTTTCTTTAAATTAATTTGTATTTTATTCATATCTTTAGTTGTGCTTATTTTTGATAGCAATGAAAAACAAAAATCAAACGAATGCATGTCGTTATATAAAATGCTTGTGTAGAAAATCCCGTTCTATAAATAGCGCTAAAATTAGAACGGGGAAGACGCATTCCATAGAAAAGTAGTCCCGCGTGCTTAGTGCAGATGAACTCCGAACGAAATTTTGACAGAGTTTTAACCAATCAGCATCGTTGTTAAGTCATCACTTTAAAAGTTATTAAATGATTAGACATTTCAGTCCTGAATATTTTGTTGATTCCAATTTAAATTATTTTCAAAAAAGTCAATAAAAGTATGATTTTGAATCAAATTAAAATCAACATTTATTAATTTCGTAGTGTAGTTAAAGATTGCGATCTCAATATTCAACACTTCGCGAAAGTTACGTCCCTTGTCCGCCATCTCCCGGATAAAAATCGCATTTCCCTACGTTGGCCTTTGTAATTTTCCTATCTGTAGCTTTGACATCTGTTATTTTTCCATCAACTGCAGTCAACTACAATATGCCCCAGATTGGGGCAACCCATTAACTTGTATGAAAACTTGGTAATTGGCTAAAATTCAAAGTAATAACATCTTACATTTGGTAAGGTAAAGAAGGAAAACTTGGTTTTTCACCGATTGACCTTTGGCTGACCCCGCGAAGGGACGTAACTCGCGGCGAAGTGTTGATAGGTGTATTTAATTATCTAATGCTAAAAAATCCCGGTTTTGTCTAATTAGGAATTCTAGTCAACTCGGCCCCTGGAAAATTCGGCCCCTGGTGAACTCGGCACATGGTTAATTCGGCACTTAGTGAATTCGGCACTTGTTTTATGAATATGTAGAAGAATAATGTGTATACTGAACAGTAGGAGTGCAATATTTCTAGATTTTTTAAACGTACTTGTAGATGATCCGTCTTCAACATTTATTTAGGAAATATTGTAAGTTTTAATTTTTTCAAATGCTACGAAGGTCTTAATTAACACCGGCACTCGGCTAAATATTGGCACTTTGAATGACTGAAATTGCTGCTCATAATTGGCAATCACACATTGACAATATATAATACAAATAACTTTCTCTTGGGCATGTAAATAGTTATAATTTGCGGAAATACACCCTGTGCAAATGAATCGGAGGAAGATCTTGTGTTTCCTCGGAGTTCCCCCTTTCTCGTGGAAACGTTTATAAAGATATATTCCTGTGTTATTTGAATCTGACAAATCTTAGGTAATTGTGAAATTCATTGTCATATTTCTAAAAATTAATCTTATTTCAGGGGTTTTATAGTATAGTTTTAGTACAAGATATTTAGACTGGCTGGTCTCTGTCGTCTGGTTACGAATTCTTTGCAAATTGGATTTGGCTACATTTGATAAATTATATAATGCCGTAGAAAATTGTCATATTTTGAAATCACAAACAACAACTGGTGCAATAATAATATAATCCTTGTATCTAATTATGACAATACAATATTTAACCTTTTTCTCTTGTTATAATGATATTGATGTCATGATTAAGTATTTTATGACGCATTATGCCTATATAATTTGTATCATATATATTTAATTAACTTAAATTTGTAAGCGGGGATTTAATTTCATACACTGCCCAACTCTTGGGACTTAGGAGGGGGAAAAAGAAGCCTCAGGTTATTCAAACACCAACATTTTCATTAATTTAAATTGCATCAAAAAAGGATTTCGCCCAATAAAATATGTACATTAGTAAAAGTTGTTCATCAGAGAGTTCAACTTCTGGGTTATATTGCATGTGCGCATTACATTTGTAATGCGCATTGCATTCGTTTTTTTTAAATTAATATGTCTAAATCATATCTTCTCCATACACTGTATTTATCAATACAGGTCAATGATACATTATCAGATTCCAATGACACAACTCTTGAAGGATATAATTCATGAAATAAAACCATAACACCATATTGAGTTTCTGCTTAATTTTATGTGCATCCATCATGTATTCCACAATTGATAATAGATATATACACCATATACAGTCCATATAAATAATAGTTTAACCCAACATGCAATAAATAACACATTGATACAACATTCAACATGTATTCCACATGAACATTCATTAATCACACATTTATAGCACATGAATCCCACATAAACCACAAAGATATTGTATAGCGGGTATATTTTCTGCGGTTGTTCAATTTTTGTGGGAAGAAAGACGTCTGGTAGGCGCATCACTGTGTAGGAGGACCGTAGATGTTGGCACATCTCTGCAGTAGCTGGCACATCCCTGCAGTAGCTGGCACATCCCTGCAGTAGCTGGCACATCCCTGCAGTAGCTGGCACATCCCTGTAGGAGCTGGCACATCCCTGTAGGAGCTGGCACATCCCTGTAGGAGCTGGCACATCCCTGTAGGAGCTGGCACATCCCTGCAGTAGCTGGCACATCCCTGTAGGAGCTGGCACATCCCTGTAGGAGCTGGCACATCCCTGTAGGAGCTGGCACATCCCTGTAGGAGCTGGCACATCCCTGTAGGAGCTGGCACATCCCTGTAGGAGCTGGCACATCCCTGTAGGAGCTGGCACATCCCTGTAGGAGCTGGCACATCCCTGTAGGAGCTGGCACATCCCTGTAGGAGCTGGCACATCCCTGTAGGAGCTGGCACATCCCTGTAGGAGCTGGCACATCCCTGTAGGAGCTGGCACATCCCTGTAGGAGCTGGCACATCCCTGTAGGAGCTGGCACATCCCTGTAGGAGCTGGCACATCCCTGTAGGAGCTGGCACATCCCTGTAGGAGCTGGCACATCCCTGTAGGAGCTGGCACATCCCTGTAGGAGCTGGCACATCCCTGTAGGAGCTGGCACATCCCTGTAGGAGCTGGCACATCCCTGTAGGAGCTGGCACATCCCTGTAGGAGCTGGCACATCCCTGTAGGAGCTGGCACATCCCTGTAGGAGCTGGCTTGCCGTGATATCCCTGTCGCAGTACTGGTACCACATTTCAAAAACACGCCCCTCTACTTGACGGGTCCTCTTCCGTTGGTATCGCTGCATCTTGACTTCGGACACCATCTTCATCTGAAGGCTAATGTCCGTTGCTTCCAAATACAGCATGGATACTAGATGGATTTCAAATATGGGGCTACGAATCCATGTTCTGATGATATAATCCATAACTGGAGCCAATACTTCTGGAGCACGGCCATCCAGACGGTGGAACGAGAGGCTGGTTGAACCTGCGGCGAGAGGTTGGTGGAACTGGAGGCGGAGAGGCTGTTGCAGCTGGCGGCGGAGAGGCTGTTGAAGCTGGCAGTGGAGAGGCTGGTGGTGTTGGTGACAGGAGAGGCTGGTGGTGTTGGCTGACATCCATGACATGTCCACTCAAATGTTTCCCGGCTTTTTACTAACTTTCTATATTGGGGTCTAGTAATGCCTGGTAATTTAGAATGAATCCTCATAATTTGATATCCAATCATTTTATTTATCTTTTATAATATTTATTATCATTTATTTTTTGTACAAATTCTTATGTATGACATGATTATCATACCAGTGTTACATGTTCGATGTTGCCACTTGTTACATCTATCACACTGAAGCGCTTCATGTCGTGTGCGAACGAGCTGATTGTACAGTATGCAGTTGTCTGTACGAAACAAAGTTCTTAATGTTCTTGTATGATTATCAACAATAACATATTGACTGTCTTTGTATTTGGAATGAAGGTGATCTCTTTGACTGAATTATTTTTTTCCTTATTCCCTACCTACTGACCCTACCAAGGAATTATTTTATTCTAATATATATTATGCTAAATGGAATATTGAAGATGAATTTTTGTTGGTATGTCCACTTTATAATAATTAATAGTGGTGTTTTTTTGTTGTTGTTTTTTTTTAAAGATTTTACTTCGAAAAAAGAGACTTTATATATATATATATATATATATATATATATATATATATATATATAGTAACAGTAGTAATAATGTTTAAATCTTATATGATAAAAAAATTTAATATAGAGAATTTTAAACAAAGAATTCACTGTCATGATCGTGTGCAGGATTGGACAAAACAAGATGGCAGACGGCATTTCCAAACAAAGGTAGGCTCTTAAAACTCTTCATTTTACCGATTTATTAGACGACGAATTTATGAATTTGAAACACTGCCTGGCCAGGGAGGCATCATTAAGTTGATTGGTTGTTGAAATTCTTACTCATGTACACGTACAACTCTAAATTCATTGATCGAAGTTGACGATGTTGCCTCGATAGAATTCGAAGCAGGCGAAGATGTTTCTAATCATGTTTTCATGCATTTTAAGAAAGATACTTTAGGTAAAATAGACTCTGCACATATCTTTTGATGAAAACTTGAACCAGTGTATGCGATTTGTCCCTTAAATTGCCTTGGTTAGATAGATATCTTGACTTGAACATTTGCCTCCTCCCTCCAATTTAGGAGTACGAAGTTTGGACAAAAGAGACAATTTAGATTCCTTTTTGCTTGTCAACAATTGTAGAATCCAATTTCTCCTCCGACTGTCCCTATACACTTTGAAAAAACAATGCTGTGTGTTTGCGTACTATTCTAAATCTTTCCAAAATAATCACTCAGCGATACGAATTACATTGTTTTTGCAATTGGCAGCCGCCATATATAAATTAAGTGGCGGCCGCTAGATAAAATAACTGGCGGCCGCCAGTTAATTTATATGGCGGCCGCCAGTTAATAACTGGTGGCCGCCAGATAATAACTGGCGGCCGCCATATAATAAGTGGCGGCCGCCTGTTAAATAAATATCAATTCTATACCCTGGCACCTATCGCCTTCCGTACTATCTTTTATTATTAAATCAATTCGTGCTGAGTTGAAAAACTAATTCCCGGTGTAGTGAGCCACCTTAAATGTAAACATAAAAAGACTCGAGTCTTTGTGTTTACATATAACGCAGAGTTAAGGCTAAAATATTGCTTTTATTCCAGCATCCAGAAGGTTAAAATTTTGGCTGTTAACACAGATTCAGTTATATTTTTAATGTTTAACATAAAAAAAAAAAATGAAAAAAAAAATTTCAAAAAAAACGTAAACGTCCTGCTTGAGAATTTTTGAACAGGGGTGGATTAATATCGTGTCACACATTTAGGCAATGTCATATAACTGTAAACAATGTCTCTAGAGGATTTTGGGTGTTGCTCAACCGGAAATTTAATAAATCAAATGCATGAGATTGGATCATACTTCTTTTTTGGACTAGAACATCCAGGACTGAACTTTCTTAGGGTCGAGATGTCTGTCAACCGTTTATTCGTATTTACCTGTCAAAGTCTTTTTGACGTTTAAGGTATAGGAGAAAGTACTTTGACTTCAGATAGCCTAGGTCACGCAAGCCGTTTGACTTCCCACTCAAACGCCTTGGAGCGTTCTATTTAAAAATATTACACCGCGAGGGGGCGCTTTCGAAAAACGGAATGGCGACACCGAAGAAAACAAAGACCACAGCTGTTGTTCCAAATGTCAGTTTATGTGTCGCTTGTTCTAAAGAAAGCAAACGTTGTGTTTTTGCAAGTTCAAAACTTGGTCCTTCATTAGAGAAACCACCCTTACCAAAATATAAGCCCTCTGGCACACAGTTGCTGCAAATTTGCGGCGCATTTGCGACAAGTTTGCCGCAACTAGTTGCGGCACATTTGCTGCAAGTATACTTTTCGTATGCAAATTTTTCCTCTGGCACACAGTTTGTGGCACACACTTGCTGCACACTTCTGGCACAGTGTGCGGCATATTTGCCGCAAGTATACTTTTCGTATGCAAATTTTTCCTCTGGCACACAGTTTGCGGCAAACTTGCGGCACACTCTTGCTGCACACTTCTGGCACACAGTTTGCAGCAAACTTGCGGCACACTTCTGACACTGTCTGCTCGAAATTAAGGGATCCTATATAAACTGTCATATTACAAAACAAAAACACAATAATAATTCAATATAATTTCAAGAACAATGACATATCAAGTAATTAACATATATTCAAAAATACTAATTAAAAAGAGAGATTCAAAAACAGAAATGACCAGGTTCTTGTAAAATATGTTATCTATCATAGGAACAAAAGTAGAAACATACTGGAAAAATGACAAATTAAAGGTAGAATTTTTCAACAAAAAAAAAAAAAGAAAAAAAAAAAAGAGAAGCATTTTAAAAATGTTAACATGTATCTTCAATGTTTTAATAACATCTATAATGTACAGGGTCTGGAAAATGTTAAGTAAAAGCTGAGTTGGTTACATAAAGTACCATGCTTAAAAAATGACTAAGTTCAACTTCACCATGCACATGTAAATTTTTCAAAGAATGCCTGATCACTTCCGAAAAGACACATGCACATTTCCAATGCTTCCATAACAGCTGTTCAAGGTCTGAAGAATGTCAAATAAATGCTGTAAGAGGAGTTGATTACAAAAAATAGGTACCATCTATTCAGGAAATGCTTTAAAAAAATGACAAAGTTCAACTAAATGTAATTTTTGTGAAAAAAGTCTGATCACTTTCAAAATGACACATGCACATCTTCAATGTGTCCATAACTACTGTACAAAGTTTGAGGAATATCAATTTAGATGTGCACGAGTTGATCACACAAAATAGTTACCATCTATTCAAGAAATGCTTTAAAATGACTTAAGTTCAACTACATGTACATTTTTTTTTTAAAATGTCTGATCACTTTCAAAAACACATATGCACATCTTCAATGTATTCATAACAACTGTACACAGTTTGAGGAATGTCAAATTAGAGGTATACGAGGAGTTGATTACAAAAAAAAATTGACTGTCGATTAAAGAAATGCTTAAAAAATGACGAAGTTTAACTACATGTAAATTATTCAAAAAAATGTCTGATCACTTTCAAAAAGGTACACGCACATCTTCAATGTATCCCTAACAACTGTACAAAGTTTGAGGAACATCAAGTGAGAGGTGTGAAAGGAGTTGATTACACAAAGTAGGTATTATTACAGGGACGCTATTGTCGCTTGCCCACCAGTCATTCACCATTTTATAAACTGTTTGCACATTGTGCAACCCGACCAAAAATATAAAATATAATTATAACAAGATGTGAGAGAAAACTTAAAGAAACTGCAACAGCTTCTAATCCACAAATATTGCATTGTGCAATGTTAAAAAGTTCTCGGTGAAGTCCCACCCTGGCCATGAGAGTACATTTTATTTGGAAACTGCTGCATAAAGAATTTCTTTCAAGATCCAAGAGAAAAATATCTACCCACTGTGGTACTTTTCTGGCCTAAGGTCAGGTTGTGATTTAAATAGATTTGTGAATTTTGGCCGTTTTAGATCAATCATGTCAAATGAAAGTTTTTAAAAAATAAAATCCTTATTAAACTAGCAAGTGCTATACAAATGATGCTATAAATGCTAGAATTGTATATACAATTGTGGTAAAGGAGTTGACATGATCTTAAGGACATGTAATTAAAAAGGAGGTCTATCATTTGCATAACATGACTATGTGCATTGTGCATCAATAACAGGTTTCGGCAACATTTGCAGACAAGAATGAAATATATTCAAAATTCACACATGTAAACTATGCACTTTTCCTCAGAAAAATCTGGAGACATGAATTTTAAAGTCAGTACTGTGAAGGACTTTATATTCTGATAAATTAATACAGACTTGTGAGCACTTATTAGGGAGAACACTGTAAACATTTACACAAGTTTCTCCATCATAGATGAATGGGAGAATAATAGGACTATCTCCATGCTGTCTGCGCCTTAGAATCAAAAACATGATTGAATTCTGGACCTTCTTCTAATCTTCCACTTGTTCAGTACTTGGTCATCACAATCACATATTGTCCGCAACAACTCTACTGTCCCATCCATTTGTTGTGATAAACTGTAAATAGTTTTTCGGTTAAGACAGAGTGCCTTTACTCACAAATACATGTAGCAGTCTCATCAGATTCACTTGGCAAGTGTGCATAAATTGAAATGTCATTCTTTTTTAAAAACTAAATAATACTAAGTAACTTCATTAGTGATTTATACACATTAATCCAGGCCTGCATGTTGGAACTCTCAGATATGGCAAGTTGAAGACAGCCTATCAACACACCATCACAACTTCTGTATCTTCACAACTATCATGAAATATATTCTGAAAAAGATATAAAATTGTAAATAATTACGAGATACCATTGGCCGTCCTATATACAAGTTTGCAAGGCGTCTAACATAGGAGGAATCATTCAGGGGTGTGTACATGTAATTACCGTCGCCCGACACCTGGGGCCACCGATTTTCAAAGCCGAAAAATAATCAATGTTGCGTTATAGCCCATTGGGCTAATAAATGCAATATTTGATGTACAACGGTTAATATCATGCTGACCAGACTTTACGTACAAATTAACTTTATTGCCAAGACAAGATCTTCAATCCATTTTAATAACGTATATGCATTGATGGGAGTGACAAAATTGAGATTCTGGAGGTCACATCCCTGATCATAATGCAGTTTAACTTTTCTAACTGGACATCTGGGTTCAAATCATAAGCATTTGAATAAAAAAAAATAATCAACCATTCATTAAAAAACACCATTTACTGAATAAACTATTCAGTTTTGCAAATATAACCCGAGTAGAAAGTAAACAAAAAATGGCATAATTATTACGGAAATAGGCCTAATTATTTGTTTGTTTTTCGGCCTTTTCCCCTCTCTCTCCATTTTTTTTAAAGTGCCTATATGGTACTGTCCAAATGTATAAGAAGAAAAAAATCCGCGATGGCTACGATAATGCAGCTAGAAGGAGTCTAATCTCATACAAAGGAAATTTAAAAAAAATAAATTCCACATAATTTCAAAGAATTGAATGAAGCATGTAAATTTATAAACGTAAACACTGAATTGCAAGATTTGAAGCAACAACATACAATGAGCGATGGTCAGTTTGGTTTTGAACAATATATCAGAGAGTTTATAACTATAAGATACACAGTAAATCACTTACTCAATGATTGGAAGATTCTCCTCAGAATATCTGCATCAACTCCTGTTCTCGATTCATGTTCAAGATGTTTACCGGTATCACATCATGGCGTCTGTTGATATCAACTTTCGCGCTCAGCATATTATATTGGGTGAATCCCACACCCGACGCATTGAACCCGATCTCTATTTGCGATGCATAGAGCCGTAAAGCCCCATGAAGACCTACTTTGGTATACAGCTTAGATTATTCTAACTTAGTATCAATTAGCATTCCACAAACCAGAATAACGTACCTGGATAAAATCCTGATATGTAAATTATACGATATAAAGGTGAATTTTTACCACTCTCATTTGATTAATTTCAACTCACAAACCCAGTATCTGAATTGTAATCAACAGATATACATGTAAATAAAGAAAAGAAAAGACCCCCCCCTCTCTCTCTCTCTCTCTCTCTCTCTCTCTCTCTCTCTCTCTCTCTCTCTCTCTCCATTTATTTAGATATAGATATTTTTTCTTCACTTTTTTTTTCTAATTAGATTAAAATTCAGATACCTGTGCACTTACATCTTATTTTAAAGGAGCATTAACTGTGAAAGTGATGACAACCATTTTCTTTTTTTCCTCAAAATCTCTCGATGATATTGAAATACATATTGATGACTAATAAAAACATTTATTTTTTATTATGTACAAAAACAAGAGAATTAACCCTAATAAAACTACGTTAGTTAACCGCTTTTAATGTAAAGAAATATATACGGAAGCAGTATTCACTGCACCCAAATCAAATCATTTCTCAAATAAAAACAAAAAACAGCATTTAATTGCTGACAGCATGCAAAGGTAACTAGAGAATAATTATACTGTCTTGAAAGACAATAATATTCAATCACCAAAATCACATATTCATTTTGAAGAGGTTAAAAGGTGTTTGAAATAATTAAATACAAGTGTAATTATTACTTTAATATATAATAACTATTATAGGGCAACTTTCATTGAATTCAATATTTGGTGACAAAATGACCGCTAATTCCCATTAAGACAAGAAGATGGAAGGGGTACGCAAGAAATGTTGCATATATGTTCTATTATAGAAAATGTTGTGATGGATATATTGAAATGGCTCTTTTATTCTAAATATTCAAGAAAAGTCGTGAACTTTGGTGCCCTTGCTGTTTCAGTTCTAAAATTTTAAGAAAAAGGTTGTGAACTTCTGGCACACGATTCTGAATACCAAAGAAAAAGTTGTGGTGCACTTCTGGCACACAGTTTTGATTCTGAATACCAAAGAAAAAGTTGTGGTGCACTTCTGGCACACTGTATCGTTTAGGAAAAGTTGTGGTGCACTTCTGGCACACTGTGCCACTAGTGGCACACTGTGTGCTGCTAGTGGCACACTGTATGCCGCTAGCGGCATTAGCTGCACACTTCTGGCAAACAGCTCTGGTACACTGATTTGTTTGCCGCAAACTTGCGGCAAATTTGCAGCAAACTTTACATTTTGGTAAGGGCAGTGACGATATGACCAGGATTATGCTGAATTCACAAGAACTAGTAGATCTATTACTATGCAGGTCTTCTTCAAACATTAATTGCGGTAGAATCGTATACAATAGCGGTTTCCCATAGCCTGTTGGTAATACTGCCAACACGTCTGACCTATTTGCTAATTTAAGTAAACACTCTATCTGTAAAGGTTTCAGCGAGAATTCGATTTTTAAATCTGCTAAAACTTTGTTTATCTTCTGTTCGACTGCGTCCGTCATCGTTATGCATCAACCAATCAGCTGCTTTATCAGAATTTGGATAAGCCTCGTTATGGAGTGTAAATGTTTATCGTAGAATGCTCCTAGACGTTTGTCTCGTAGAACACCGCATTGACAAAGGTGTAGGTGACCTAGACTATGACTTCAGAATGAATGTGATTGTCAGAGGGAGAATGACGAGAATGATGGACCGAATCATGCATTTTGTAAATTGATTCTTGTGTTGTTAAATCTTCGAGAATCTTGTTGGAGATGTCTGATTCGGTTCACAAAACAACTTAGCATCATCTAGCACTGTACTAGCAGTAGCAGATTTCACCGTAAGCACTTTTAAACCACTAATTTTAATATATTGTAAACAAATTGTAACTGTAAGCTAGGCCATAGACATATAACGTTATATGTCTATGGCTAGGTTATTCCAAAATTCCACAACATATCAAAGGAACCGGTAATTTAGCCTGTACATAATGATAAGAGTAGGGGTATATACCATACCCCCCTAATAAAAGCACTGGGATTACTGGATCAGAATGACAATTGGGGTGGGTGACGATAAAAGCATAATTTTCGAATTATTTTGAAGCGAAGTTTTGAGTAAAAAAATGGTGTCATTCCTTTTGGGTTTTTTTTTCCATTGGGGATGGTACCATAGGGCCTACTATTATTATTACAGACAAAAATACCGGTTCCTGTGAATATTCACACCTGACGACCTATAAAGGGTTGTAAATAGTGAATGTGAACAGCTGCATGTGAATAAGTTAGTGTTCTAACTGCATAATTTATTACCGTTCAATTTTATACTGATATTTTTGTGAGAGGGTTATATGTATACAATTAAAATTGCATGGGAAAGAGTTTAGTAATGCAGAGCTCTAATATAATTTAATTTCTCATGTTGTTTAGTCATTTATCCATTAACACATAGGTCTACATAATTTAGGAGTGTAATTACTAGATATAAAGTTAATGTCATTCCTTAGCTTGCAAGTACATTCTTAAGAATCATGACAAACAACACTCTTTAAGATACAGTTTTCTGTTTTATTACTATATTCATGGGATAAAAGTCCCCATCCTGTGTTTTATTTGGGATATTTATTCCCATTCATGCTCAAATAGGATATTTACTGCCATTTCATGTTCATTATGGGACATTTCCTCCTATGGGACATTGTATCCCATATTAAATTTAAATATGGGAGTTAAAATCCTATGGGAGAAATTATATTTTTTTCCCCATGGGATTTTTGGTGTGAGTGAAAATCCCCCAAGTGGGATTAAAAATCCCACCAAAATCCCATGGGATTTTTTGATTTCAGATGAAATATCTTGTAAACTACAATAGTTACAAGTGTAAATGTTGGTGCATGTCTTATGAACATAAAATCCCATCTTTTTTTTGTAAAGGGTTTATTTGTATCCTTAATAAAAGGGTTGGCGAAACTCCGGACTTTTGTCGTGTCCAGAGTTAAATGTCGCACTGTTTATATATATTCCATACCAGATACTTTTTCATAAACATGTACGTGTCCATTTATTTACATACATTGTATTTAAATGAGAGTTTCAAAATAGAACTGTATCTTACAGTACAGTATCAAACATATATGTACAATATATCAGTAAATATCGTTTATCCTCACATCGGGTTGAAATTTAGCGTCCACGATTTATTTTCCCCTAAACTGCATTGCATATACGTTATGTATATCGTTATGTTTATTATTTCTTTGTAAAAAAAAAAAAAAAGAATTATAACCTGAGCTGTATGGCTTATGGTAAAAACAATACAATACATGCAAACAATTCAATACTTTATCATTATTATTCTAACCTATGACCTGTACAGCTCATGGTAATAATAACTGCCAGTTTGATGAATATAATCGATGCATATGTTGACCATTTCCCAAGTTAAGAGTATAAAGTGTACATATATGTATACCAATCTTGATTTTCATTCAAGAATATATATATTGCCAATTACATATGAAAATATTGAATGATAATATATAATCTGGTTATCTGTATGTGACAATTCGAAAGTTCTGATCTCTTGAGAAATGTTGTAGGCTTAAAAAAAAGAACATTGCATGTGTATTTAAAAATATAATCAAAATTATCGCATGAATATGAATCAAGATTATTACATTATGGAATATTAATCAGTTATTTGTGTGAGTTTTTAAAAAGGCAATCTGAATATAAAGAAATTGTTGTGCGAAAAACATTTCAAAACGTACCTTCCATCTTCGTACTTCTAGGAACACTAACACCTGCCCGGTGTAACCGTGGTGGCTGTCGCTGGTGACCAGGGTCGCTCTTAATAGAATATATAGGGAAAAGAACGACTCGGATCACCGGCTTCTGCGCATGCGTGGTATTTAACTCGAAGCGGTGCCCTACTGGTTTTAAATCCATAGTAATAATAAACCCCCTTTTCAGTTTTCTGTTTCGTATGCACATCATAACTTGAAAGATACAAATTAACTTGTATTATCCAACTCCAAAATTGATATTTTAATGCATAAGATTTCTGAATTATGTCTAAGATATCTAATAACGAATAAACAACTTGAAAACAATCATGGCTTTTTATTCAAAGCATATTTACAATAGTGTTATCTCCATAACAATTCCTAAGTCATCTTTTATATTTTAATCACATGATAACAGGTGTGAACAAGGCACAGCAAGACGCCTTAAACTTGGATTAACGTGCAGGTGTAAACAATTACCTGTAAATAAAATAACAATAGGTTATTCTACCGTGACCAACCTTCGTAATCATAAGTACAAATACCACTCGCCCAATTTACGAACAATACGTAGGCACATATTCGACATTGTTTTATTATTCATTTATTTATTTTGCATAGTATGTTTCTTCTCTCACCCTCTTTTATTTCAAATATATTTTCTGATTATCTGAATTCAAATTATCTCCGATATGCGAACAACCACACATCTACTGTATACAACTTCATTGGCATAGCTGATGGCTTTTCGATATTAAAAAACACAATAGAGGAAATTCGAGTCACAACTTTGTTTTGAATTAGACTAGTAGAGTGTGATCATGATTCGCATTTATTCATACTAGCAATTAAATCATCGACAATAAAAACAATAATATTTACTTTTTCTTTTTAAACCACTATCTTACTTTCAAGGTATTGTTATCATAATCATAATGAAATAAATCAGTCGAGACTCGAGTACAGGATGACATTGGTGGGATGCCGATCTCGATGATTCTTGCATGTAAAATGAATAATTATTAGTAAGTTTCTGTTGATATTTTTGCTAAAGGAGCTGCACTAGATATATAATTTAATATATTAGTTAAAATGCACGTCTTCTCATTAAAATATGTGCATAAATGAAGTTCATATGCCGATCACAATTTCAGATGTAGAATTAAGAACCAAAGCATTTTCTGGTTTTTAAAACAAAATAATTCAATAATACCAATTGTTTTATTGTCTTTTGGTTTTTTTTTTCATCACCATACTTCACAAGAATTGCTGATTACAACCATATAAAATGTTTACAATTACCGATGGGTCGAATTATGCGATCGTCGAACAGCAGGGCTACCGCTATATTTAGAGCGACCCTGAGCAGTGAGCACCAGCGACAGCGATCACCGCTACACTGGTCATGGGTCTCCTCATTACCCCCTCGTAATTATCACCTCACGCGCCCTTGTGTACAAGGAACCCTTATACATTTACGACCACCTTGTTGTTTTAACAATTTCATCACTGAATTATGTAGGGACTTTGATGGAAATAGTTATCAAAACATACACCACTGCATTCTTAGATTAACCTGACCACATAAGATTGCTATAGCTAGACCTTTGAAAATTTTCAAAAATATATACAACATACATGTAGTTTAACCTTTATATTGACAGGAACATATTTCTGTTAAAATTTTAATATTTTCGAACAGACTGTCCTGTGCCATTTTGTCCTAATTCCATCACAAATTTAAATGCGACTTTTTATCCGTGACTTTTATCTTGTGACTATACTCACTTTCCAAAAATTCTCGAACTCCTCCAATCATATTGCTAATTGCATTGGAGAAAATTGTAAAAACTAAAAGAATTAACGAAAATGACTGAAAATGCTTATTTGATGTATCTTCAATTACCTGTCTCATAATTATATTTTTTCTAATTATCACCCGTAGACCGACAAACAATATTGTCAAATACATCTCAAAAATCTCATAATTCGTTTTCTTTTATTCATATAAAAACAACTTTAAAACAAATCAAAACAGGTGCCAAGATGACCAGACTTTGTGCCGAGTTCACCAAGTGCCGAATTAACCTTTTTTTCAAGTGCCGAATTAACCAGGTGCCGAGTTGACTTGTACCCCCAAATGGTCTCTTGCCGTGTCAAATTCATAGCATCTTCTCACATAGGAAGACCCAAGTACTGCATACCTCTGTCTTGTTGTGATGAATGATACATTCTTCTTTAGGAAGATACATATATATAGGACACGAAATTGAAGTAATCTCATGTCTCCTATTTATTTTCTCGTAATTATCACCTTGCGATACTCTATTACTACTTCCAAGTTGTTTTAACAAAGTCATCCCTTAATTGATCAATCTTATATTACCTGTCTCATAAAAATTTATTTCTAATTATCACCCCTAAAGAACAATAGTGGCAAGTACCCAAAAAATCTCATAATTCGTCTTACTTTTATTCATATAAAAACAGCTTTAAAATAAACCAAAACTAGTGCCAAATTCACTATGTGCCGAGGCCGAATTCACTAGGTGCCGAGTTAAGCAAGTACCGAATTAACCTATTTTTCAAGTGCCGAATTAACCAGGTACCGAGTTGACTTAGATTCTAAAAAAGAGATTTTTTTATTGATATCGAATATATCAATGATTGTGAAAACAAAATAGGATGACAGAATTGTTTTTGGCTTCTCTTCAATCAAGATTATTAGATTATTGTCAAAACAAGCCGTAAGTGATTGCTTTATAAACAAGTTAATGTGGTGGGGGTTTTTTGGGAGGGGGGGGGGTAATAATAAATATGGAATCAACTGTCAATTTTGTAAGTTTTTCTCCTGTGACTTTTTATCCATCTGAGGAAAGGACATCATTGCCTGTGACTTTTTGTTCTACCGATTTTATTACTCTTTGTACTGTGACTTTCCGTCCCGTCTACCGTACATCAACACGTGGCCATTCTCGCAGTATGAATATAGCCATGGTAGCTTCAACATTTTGATAATTAATTCTTTACCTTAGTTTATGCCAAAAAAGTAGAATTTATTTGTTGTGGTAATTGATTTTGTCCTTCAAACCAAGGAATCATGAGTGTTGTAGCATAGACCCCCACCCCCCGAACGGGCTCATCTTACGCCCACCCACCCCTCTCCCCCGAGCTCATGTTACGCTCTAATAAAATGTTACTCAATTTCCACCTGATGAAAACCCAACTCACAATCTTGAATATACCTTTATATGTGTATTTAGTATACCATCCCCATCTAGCAATTCCCAGGTTTTAGTTTGACAATTAGAATGTATTTACAAGTACCGCTTACAGTACATTGTATATATACTGACAAGAAGACTGATTAACACGCCTGCGCACTGACGAGTATAGCTGGTGTGTTGTTCTGGCGTTATACATAAAGTTACTGTAATACTCACTTTAAGTACCCGGTATTGTTAGTACCCCCCCCCCCCCTTCCCCGGCAGGGCAGGACATCCTACTAGGACTCTTTTTCTGGAGGGGGTTGATCTTCATTCGCATAAAAAAAATCCATGTGAACGAGACATCAAGAACAAAAGAAAATCTTAAACAAATACACACATGTAAAGTTTCTGATTATTTATTTCAATCGTCCAATATACTGTACCAGAAGTACTAGGTACTGACTGTATGGTAAATAAACATGTATAATACATAAACTGAGACATTAAACAATAAAAACAAGTACACCTAATTATAATTAATGAGTTAGACAATGATTTCATAGAAAATAACTGAATTATACGAGCGTTTAATGTTAAACATATATTTGCTTATGAAATAATCACAGAATATGTTAAACGCTTTATCATTGTACGCAGACAAGTGGAAACTTAATGAGCGATTTGCGGGGCAATCCATTAAATAGCATTATGTACAAAAATACTGGTAACCTATCGGGTTTTATATTCAGTACATCCACTGAGTATATATCAGTGACTATACAGAGTGTCTTCTGATATGTTTCTTTATCTCACACATCACTCTCTTGTACTCAGTAACAACATCTCTCTACATTTCTATCAG
Organism: Ostrea edulis; assembly: GCF_947568905.1. Lineage (NCBI taxonomy): Eukaryota > Metazoa > Mollusca > Bivalvia > Ostreida > Ostreidae > Ostrea > Ostrea edulis. Next base: position 42,527,652 of record NC_079172.1, read on the forward strand.
GGACTATACAGAGTGTCTTCTGACATGTTTCTTTATCTCACACATCAGTCTCTTGTACTCAGTAACAACATCTCTCTACAATTCTATCAGGGACTATACAGATTGTCTTCTGACATGTTTCTTTATCTCTTGTACTCAGTAACAACATCTCTCTACAATTCTATCAGGGACTATACAGAGTGTCTTCTGACATGTTTATCTCACACAACACTCTCTTGTACTCAGTAACAACATCTCTCTACAATTCTATCAGGGACTATACAGATTGTCTTCTGACATGTTTCTTTATCTCACACAACACTCTCTTGTACTCAGTAACAACATCTCTCTACAATTCTATCAGGGACTATACAGATTGTCTTCTGACATGTTTCTTTATCTCACACAACACTCTCTTGTACCCTGACAATCCTTCTCTGTCCGTTGAATATTCACTCTCACTGTACTCAAACACCAGTCGCATCATCCTCTCTAGAGTAAACCCACCCTCCCTGTCTAATACAGAGTCATACCCTCTATATCTCACCCTGTCTAACACAGAGTCATACTCTCTATACCACACCCTGACATTGACGTCCACCCCCGCCCCCAGTAGCATCCTCACCTTCTCCATGCTATGACTAACATAAATACCATCCTCATCAATCAGTGTATACAACAGAGATCTCTCATCAGACTTATGTAACCCATCATACAACTGTATCGACTGATTGACATCCAGACCCACACACAACAGATGTCTCAGTACATCACAATCTCCCTCACTGATTATCCACCACAAAACGTCCGATCTATACATACACCACACTGATTTGTCTGTCACCACCACATCATCCCTACTGTCTGTTTTAACTCCAACATGTCTGATGTTCACCAGACAGTTAAATAGGTGTACATTTCCATTAAATTGACCTGGAATGATTTTATTTTGTTCCTGTATGAGATATTTCGTTATATCTAGTTTGTTCAGTATTAATGCTTTATATACTGCTAACACATTTTTATGAAAACCCTGAGTAACCACGTCAGCTCCATGTTCCACTAGATATTTCACTGTTGATAAAGAACCCTCTCTTACTGCTGATATCAGTGGTGTAATCCCCAATCTACACTGTAGATTGACATCAGCCCCTGCCTTCACCAGCTCCTCCACCACACTCGCATGTCCATCCTCACATGCAGCTATCAGTGGTGTATTGCTGTGATTACCTTGTAGATTGACATGAGCCCCCGCCTTCACTAGCTCCTTCACCACACTCACATGTCCTCCCTCACATGCAGCTATCAGTGATGTTTTTCTGTAATTACCCTGTAGATTGACTTCAGCCCCCGCCTTCACTAGCTCCTTCACTACACTCACATGTCCTCCATCACATGCAGCTATCAGTGGTGTATATACCAATATATCTTGTAGATTGACATCAGCCCCCGCCTTCACCAGCTCCGTCACCACACTTACATGTCCTCCATTACATGCAGCTATCAGTGGTGTATATACCCAATATATTTTGTAGATTGACATCAGCCCCCGCCTTCACCAGCTCCTCCACCACACTCACATGTCCTCCCTTACATGCAGCTATCAGTGGTGTATTATTGTTATTACCCTGTAGATTGACATCAGCCCACGCCTTCACCAGCTCCTCCACCACACTCATATGTCCTCCCTCACATGCAGCTGTCAGTGGTGTATATCAAAATATACCGTGTAGATTGACATCAGCCCCCGCCTTCACCAGCTCCTTCACTATACTTACATGTATATCTCTACATGCAAGAGTAAGAGGTGAAAAATAACCCCACAAAATACTTACCTGCTGCCTATCTATCCAATTGATTGCTTTCTTACAGACGGAAAGCAGAACTCTGACTCTGTGTACATCACCACTATAACAACTCAATACAAGTAATCTACACTCTTCTACTAGCCTATTGACTTCACTTTCCTGTTCATTACATGTATCTATCCCGGATTTAGATTGATGTGGAGAATTTCCTGTAATCCTAAATAATTCACTTATTTCATTGTGCTGTTCTGTCTGTTGTACTATGTACTTTATTATCTGACAATGTTCATAGTAAATCACCCAGCTGATCACTCTCACATTGTATGTGCATTCACCATTTAGTATCCTCAGATCTATCAGTGCCCCCTGTCTCTTCCACTCAATCCACTCAATCCCCTCCTTTCTCTCCCTCAGCATACTCTCTTGTTTACTTGTTATCTCTTTTACCTCTCCATGACTAGACAGAAATACAGATTTTAATTCTGTGTATGACTTTGTCTCTAACACACCAATAAAAGCCTGACACACCTGGGGATGTTTTAAAACTTTAATATTGAAAACATCAAACAGCTTCATGTTCTGTATGTCTCTGTATAATCTCTCTGCTAACAGTGGGTACTGATTTTCACGTAACCTTATACACAAATCAGGCCATTCCTTTCTCTCATTGTTTTTATCATCGCTCTCCTTCTTTTTTACATCATTATCATTGCTACAATTATGCCCCTTTCTAGATTGAGAATCACTCATTTTCACTTTCGTTTTGTTAACAACACCTGGTTCCCTTGTCTGTGGTTTGACATAATTAGCAATCATATACAGTAACATTTGATCAAGACACTGTTTGCCATACTGATGAGCACAGATTTCAAACATGGAGTCATGTATAAATGTGTATTGTGCACCACACTGTTTTGTCTATGTCCCTTCCATTGCTGACAAGGCTTTCACAAACTTGAACGCATCGGTCTGACTTTCTAATTCACAATTTTCCAAAGTGTCGCTTTTCATATTCATGAAATATTCAATTTTTTTTAATTTTTTCTATTTCTAAAAATGTCTTTTGAGAGACTGTTTTCATTTAGCATACACAAAACAAGTGTGGCATAATTCAGTTTGTTATGTCCTTGCATAACATCAAGTTCATCAATGATACATTCGACTGGATTCAGGAAAAACTTTGAACCAAGAGCTTGGAATTTTGTTTCCTTTGAGAACAATTTACAGAGAAAAGGAAACATGCGAGATATTGATGTCAGCAATGCATACAACATTAGATCTGCATTTAAACCATACTTCTTGAGAATCTGTTTTTTGTCTTTGTCATTTAATGCATGATGAGAACTGTGTAACTTAATCACAGTCTCTTCTTTGGTCAAGAATGGTGCGCAAGTTTTTGTCTCATTGAACACAGCCTCTCTACATGTCATCAAAGTTCTTGACTTAACCATGCAAGGATCTGTTATTTTCTTTTTATAATTAGTCAACACATCTAAATTAGTTTTCTGAAGGCCAAAGACACCCACCACATCATCAATAACAAAAACCTGTGGATTCTTTGTGTCACAGTATAGCTTTATTTCTCCGATTTCATCAACTGGTACAACCTCGTAACCTTCCTCCTGGAGCTTGAGGGCGATGTGGTGAGCCATGACAGACTTCCCAGACCCGGGCATACCAACAAACGTTACGTAAGGTTAGTTCCTGACTTTCTCCATCACTGACGGAAAGACCACAAACTTTGTTTTAAATGCTGTGTTTCCAATTCACACATATCAGGAGATTGCACGGTAGCCATTAAATGTGACATCTGTGGAAGCCAGAAACACGCTAATGCTTTACACCCTGAGGGTCAACCAGAAGCTAAATTTTAACCATCGCAATCCATGAAAGTCCAAGGCGGGGAGAATGCCCGCCCTCTATGTACAGATATTTGTGGTACTCAGTTCAGTTAAGGCTTGCCAGGAACAATTACAGTGCTGTATATAAATGTAGCTCAGTGCACTTCGCACCATATGGCGTCACAGTAAAAACATACGTCACGACGCACAAGTTCTTACAGTTGTATCGCGGGGAAAGTGTCATAATAGTATGTCATTATTTACTACCGTTATCAAGTGATAAGCAGTATTCATGAAAATTTTTCTTGTCAAATGCTTATCATATAATCATATATTATTTCTTTTTCATATCAAATCACTCTGCATTTATCATATCTAGTTTGCACGAAGGTGATGTTCATTTTATATTGTTACCTTGAAATCGCCCCTACATATTCTCCTGATCGGATTAGCACTGCGTTTAATTTACATAATTATTGCGACCAGCTGCAGTAAATGTAAAAATGCAACGATGTACAGTGTATGGTGGTGCTTGATGTTTATATATTTTTATTCTTATTACATTGATATATCAGAAAAGTGTTGAGAGCAACTTCTGACACAAACAGAAACCCCTTTCCGCATCTGATAATATCTTGCATACTCATGAAAATTAAGAAATATACTTCATTAGAGGTATTTTAAACTTCCTTCCTTCTATCGGAGAACTTGCTCCCAAAACTTTTCAGGTAATGTAAAGTAGGCTCTTTTTTTCAATATTTAAAGGGTTAGCCTGCATGTAACAGATATCGTTGCACTTTTGCAATTATCACAATAATTTTTGTTGGTTCTAAATATATAATGTCACGTGATAGTCTCGTGATGTTGAACACATGCCTCGATGAAAATGTATGGAAGGCTACTGGGTATCGGTTTAAACTTCCTTTCGTTCTCGGATATTTTCCATTAAATATTTTCCATATAAAACACTAAAGGTCATTTTATGCACCTATTTTACTTTATTTTTGTATGGGACGCCTTAATTCAATTGAGTAGTAGATTTTCAGGAAGATCATGTGGAAAACTCTTGCTCACACGTGTTTACAGGGCGGATTCACCAAAGAAATACATAAAACTTTACGCACTGTTAGATGACCAATCTAATCGGACTTTAGCTCGGTCTGACTTATTTGACATGATGGAAATCCAAGAATCAGATTCATTACAGTACACACTATCGACATGTGCTGGACGTTCATCTGCAAGTATACAAAAAGCCTCTAATTTAATTGTGGAGTCCCTGGTACGTTCAGTATAGAACTTCCAACTGTCATCGAGTGCAATCAAATACCAACATACCGCCAAGAGATTCCTATGCCTGATATCATTAGACATTACGAACATCTCAGAGATATGAATCTACCACCTGAAGATGAAGATTCTAACTTCTTATCGGAAGAGACCTTCCAGAAGTTCACCACATATTTGATCAACGGACAGGACCAAGAGCCACACCATTTGCTCAGAAGCTACGGTTAGGATGGGTTGTTATTGGTAATGTTTGTCTTGGGAAGTCTCACCCTCCGAGTATTCTTGCCAACGTGAACAGAACCGTTTTAGAAAATGGACGTCCTACGATCTTTAATTCGTGTGATCACAGACTTACTTTAGATGAGAAACATGTCCGCGACGATATCGGTCGTAAAGTATTTGTTCAATCAGTAGACGATGAGAGGATGGGATAATCTGTAGAGAACAGGATGTTCCTTGATATAATGAATCGTGAATTCTCAAAAACATCAGATGGGCACTGGATTGGTCCCTTGCCATTCCGTTCGTCACGACCTAAGTTGCCAAACAACAGAAATGACGCCCTGAAGAGAGCTCACATTCTTCAGAGATCATTGTTGAAGGACACAGAGAAACGAAATCATTTTATTGCATTCATGAAGCGTCTCATGGATAATGGACATGCTGAAATTGCACCACCGTTTGCTAGAAATGAGGAATGTTGGTACTTGCCATTGTTCGGTGTGTACCACCCACACAAGCATAACCAAGTCAGAGTTGTTTTTGACTCATCGGCGAAACATCATGGAATTTCTTTAAATAGTGTTTTGATAGCCGGACCCGATCTTCTCAACAACCCCGTTGGCGTTTTATTACCCTTCAGGAAAGAGCCAGTAGCCGCTATTGCAGATATCCAGCAGATGTTTTATGGATTCCGTGTCTCAGAGAAGCACCGAAATTACTTGCAGTTCCTTTGGCACAGAGACAATGACCCCACTAATGAACTGATTGAATATAGGATGTGCGTACATGTTTTTGGTAATGCGCCATCTCCAGCTGTCGCTACTTATGGGCTTCGTTACTGTGTAGAGAATCCAGACAATGATTGTGGAGCTGCTGTGAGAGAATTTGTAAGAAGAAATTTCTATGTGGATGATGGTTTGGGATCGTTTTCTACAACGACAGAATGTGTCAAAAAGACTCAAGAGACCTTACAAAGGGAAGGAAACCTGAGACTTCACAAGATTGCGTCCAACAATGAATCAGTGATGGCCAGCTTCCCACAGGAAGATCTTGCAAGTGACTTGAAAACTTTAGATCCTGGTGCTGATGACTTGCCCTATCACCGCAGTTTGGGTCTGCTATGGGATCTAGGCTCAGATACCTTTACATTCGAGATCGCCAACGATGATAAACCATGTACCCGGAGAGGGGTGCTTTCTTCGGTAAACAGTCTCTTTGACCCACTAGGTCTAATTTCGCCAGTTGTCATCCAGAGATGAATTCTTATGAGAGACCTAGTATCAGAAACTACAGACTGGGACTTACCACTATCAAGCAACTGTGAACGGAAATGGAGAGAATGGAAGGATTCGCTCAAACCTCTCAAGGACCTGCATGTTCCACGTTGTTTTCTACAAACTTCCTTCAAGGAGTGCACAAATAAGCAACTTCACGTGTTCTAAGATGCGTCTGAAAAGCCGATAGCTACAGTGGCCTTTCTCAGAGCTATAGATCAACATGGAAAAATTCATGTAGAATTTGTCTACGGAAAATCTAAAGTAGCTACAAAACATGGACATAAAATTCCACGTTTAGAACTCTGTGCTTCAGTATTGGCGGTGGAGGTCGCTGAGATGCTATCTCAACAACTTGATGTACCATTAGAGGCAGTCTGTTATTATTCGGACAGTAAAGTTGTTTTGGGATACTTGAATAACACAAGCAGGAGATTCTATGTTTATGTCTGCAACCGTGTTGTAAGGATTCTCAAATCTTCCTCACCTTCTCAGTGGCTCCATGTGATCTCTGAAGAAAATCCAGCTGACTTGGGGACTAGAAGCTGTGATGCTTCCCAGTTGCAAGAGAGCTTATGGCTGAGAGGACCGTCGTTTCTCTATTCAGAGCATATTGTTCTGGGCAACGATGCATTCCCACTGATGAATTCTGAGTTTGACAAAGAAATACGTCCAGGTGTGGAAGTGAATAAGACACAATTAATGAATAGTGCCCGTCTTGGTACCAGCCGTTTCAAACGTTTCTCAAAATGGAAAACCCTTGTGTCAGCTATCACTCTTCTTCTGAAACTTGATGACAGAGTCAGGCTTAAAGACAACAAGGAAAACTGTATGGACCTGAAATTGATTCAGAGGGCTGAAAACCTCATTTTGCGAGAGGTCCAATGCAAAACATACCATCAGAAGATTTCCGCTTTACAAAAGCAGAGACCATTGCCAAGCAAGATTTTTCTTCTTACACTCACTTCGTATCGGAGGAAGACTTAAGGCTTCTGCATTATCCATGAGCGAGAAGCATCCCATTTTGTTACCTGGTAAACATCATGTTGCATCGATTATTGTTAAACATTTTCATGAACGAGTCCAACACCAGGGTAGACATTTTACTGAAGGAGTAGTCAGGAAGGCCGGGTTCTGGATCACAGGGGGCAAGCGTCTAATATCCTCCCTGATATTCCACTGTGTGACTTGCAGGCGTCTTAGAGCAAAGTTTTCTGAACAGAAAATGGCTGACCTCCCTTGTGACCGCCTTTCTCCCTCACCACCGGTTACCTATGTGGGAGTGGATGTGTTCGGACCCTGAAATGTCATCACAGAGGAGGGAGCGCGAACTCGAAACGCTGGGCCGTGCTTTTCACCTGCTTGTATTGCCGGGCTGTTCATATTGATCGATCGAAGAAATGAGTACTTCTTCATTTATAAACTCCTTAAGAAGATTGTACGCAATCCGTGGCGAAGTTAAAGAGTTTAGGTCTGATCGTGGAAAAAACGTTGTAGGATCGACAGATGCTTTACAGATCAGTGTTATAAACGTAGAGGATAACCATATGAAGAACTTCCTCGAGGACAAACGAACAATATGGAAATTTAACCCACTCCGCTCTTCGCACATGGGTGGGGTTTGGGAGAGGCTCACGGGGGTGACCAGGCGTATCCTCGATAATATGCAGCTCAACTCAACACAGGGACAGCTATTTCATGAAGTCCTTTCAACTTTCATAGCGGAAGTCAGCGCCATTATCAACTCTAGGCCCATAGTTCCGGTTTCAAATGACCCAGAATCGCCGTTGATCTTGTCACCGTCAGTTCTGTTGACGCAGAAAACCGGTTCTGTGGAATCGTTCCAGCAGGTGAACAAAAAGGACATGTATTGTTCGTAATGGAGATATGTGCAACTTCTCGCAGACACATTCTGGAAAAGATGGGAAAATGAATTTCTTTCAAGCCTTCAACAGAGACAGAAATGGCAATCCGAATCTCCAAACCTGAAAGTTGGCGATGTAGTCTGAGATTGAGATGTTGCGAGGAATCAGTGTCCACTAGGGATCATACTCCGTGTGTTCTATAGCGAAGACAACCTCGTGAGGAAAATCGAAGTGAAAATTGTGAAAGACGGAAAAGGTTTTGTTTATGTGCGGCCTGTGACGAAAGTTGTGAAACTGTTGTGTGAGTAAATCACAAGTGATGTAAGCAATGAAACTATTATATGATGTACTGTGTTCATACTTGCCTTTAGCTACTTTGGATGTGAGGAAACATCACCTCTTTTTTGCATTTTTCTTTGTATTCAACTATGTATTCGATATTGATATTATCATGTCTGGCGGGGAGTGTCGTGTTACCTACCACGACATGACTACCGTACGAGTTATTGCATACAGTTTCCGTTGTTGAAACCACATGCTTATGTTCACACGATGCAGACTGTTGTTTGTTTTGCCTACCACAGTGCAAGTTTATCAATATTTTGCATGTCTTTATCTATGAACAATTCATGGTTAAATGCACAGGGTATTTTTATGATCAATATCTGCATTGTTTTAAAGTTAACCGGTTGCGGCATCTCCAAGTCACTCATTCTTGGCCAGGTCACGTTTACATGTTGATATTTTGTATTAATCTTTACATACTTGATGATGCATCGTAATTATAATTAGTCTGATGTATATCCAATCATTTCTTTAACTTGATAATTGAACTTAAGAATTATCTGGAAGTTATGGTCGAAATTAAAAACAATGGAACACATTTATAGTCATAAATTAAGATTTATGTTGTATGTATGGAAAACACCTACTGTCATGATTTGTGCGATTGTATTTTATTGAAGTGTGATACCTTTTGCTCAATATTATTTCCAAAGTGTTAATACTTGTTGTTCAATGTTATTTCAGCTGTTCACTACATATTGTATAATCACCATACTGAATAAAGCGTCACCTACAAACACCGGGTGTTTACGATATTGAGCTTTACATGTACATGTATTGTAAAATAAGAATTGGATTTTTTTTTTTTTAAAAACCAGATTTTTTTCCATTGATATCGAATAAAAATAAGCTTTGTGATGATTTGATTTACTATATATATATCAATGATTGTCAAAACAAAATAGGATGACAGAATTATGTTTGGCTTCCTTTCAATCCAGATTATTGTCAAAACAAACCGTAAGTGATGGCTTTATAAACAAGTTAATGTGGGTTTATTTTGGGGGAGTAATAATGAATATGGCATGAACTCTCAATTTTGTAACTTTTTTCTCCTGTGACATTTTATCCACCTGAGGAAAGGACATCATTTCCTGTGACTTCTTGTTCTACCGGTTTTATGGCTCTTTGTCCCGTGACTTTCCGTCCCGTCTACCGTACATCAACACGTGGCCATTCTCGCAGTATGAATATAGCCATGGTAGCTTCTACATTTTGATAATTAATTCTTTACCTTAGTTTATGCCAAAAAAGTAGAATTTATTTGTTGTGCTAATTGATTTTGAGACTCAAATGACTGGGAGGCACGGTTAAACGGTTAAATCCACCAGGAGAGAGAGAGAGAGAGAGAGAGAGAGAGAGAGAGAGAGAGAGAGAGAGAGAGAGAGAGACCTTCCAGCTTCCGTAGCATTCGGTCCGTCTTTGCATTAAAAACGCAATACCGGTATTACTATGTGTTTTAACAGTACAGGTGCTAATTTGTTTGGTTTTTTCTGTGGAGGGGGTTTTCCTTTATGAAAGCAATCTCTATAATTTGAACTTATTTCATCGTATAATGCTAACTCCTCCTAGGCATCTGATCCCACTTCTGGTATATCAAGGGATCCGTGACCAACTCTCTATTTGAATTGCTTACAGGAGTAATGAGATTGATCACTTGTTCGTTATCCTCACCTTTCAAAAAGACATGTATATAATACAGGTTTGTTCTTATCCAATAGCTCACTGCCTTTTCTGGGGGTGGGGGGTGGGGGTGGGGTTGTTCCGGCAATGTATCTATCAACATTATATTACACTTTTGAATGACTGAATTAATCTGACGACATTCAGTAAAATTAAATCATTAATGAATTAATTAGTATTCATTAAACCACCACCCATGTTATACACTAAAACAATCCTGGCTATACAGAATCTGTGGTATCAATAACGGATGTAGCATTGTTAAATAATACAGATAAAGCCGAGAATACAACTGACGCTAAACACGAAAGGGGGGGGGTCCTTCAAATCAAGGAATGAGTTTTATAGCATAGCCCCCACCCCCTCCCCCGAGAACGGGCTCATGTTACGCCCACCCCCTCCGCCAAGCTCATGTTACGCACTTGATAAAAACCCAACCCACAATCTTGAATATACCTTTATATGTGTATTTAGTGTACCATCCCCATCTAGCAATTCCCATGTTTTAGTTTGACGATTTGAATGTATTTACAAGTATTTCTTGTACAATGTATATATACTGACAGAAAGAATGATTGTTAATAACACGCCTGCGCACTGACGAGTATAGCTGGTGACTGCAATACTGACTTTAAGTACCCGGTATAATTAGCACCACCCCCTTCCCCGGCAGGCCAGGAAATCCTAATAGGACTCTTTTTCTGGAGGGGGTTAATCTGCATTCGCATAAAAAAATCCAAGTGAACGAGACATCAAGAACAAAAGAAAATCTTAAACAAATACACACCCGTAAAGTTTCTGATTATTTATTTCAATCGTCCAATATACTGTACCAGAAGTACTAGATACTGATTCTATGGATAATAAACATGTATAGTACATAAACAGAGACATTAAACAATATACACAAGTACACCTAATTATAATCAATGAGTTAGACAATGATTTAATAGAAAATAACTGAATTCTACAAACGTTTAATGTTAAAGATATATTTGTTAATAAAATAATCACAGAATATGTTCAACGTTTTATCATTGTACACAGACAAGTGGAAACGTAACGAGAGAGATTTGCGGGACAATCCATTAAATAGCATTATGTACAAAGATACTGGTAACCTATCGGGGTCTTATACTGAGTACATCTACTAAGTATACATCAGGGACTATACAGAGTGTCTTCTGACATGTTTCTTTATCTCTTGTACTCAGTAACATCTCTCTACAATTCTATCAGGGACTATACAGAGTGTCTTCTGACATGTTTCTTTATCTCACACATCACTCCTTGTACTCTGGCAGTCTGCACACACTGTCATACAAATCTCCACTATCACTGCACTTACACACCAGTCACCTCATCCTCTCTAGAGCAGACACACCCTCCCTGTCTAACACAGAGTCATACTCTCTATACCTCACCCTGACATTGACGTCTACCCCTGCCCCCAGCAACATCCTTACCTTCTCCATTCTGTGACTAACATAAATACCATGATCATCAATCAGTGTATACAACAGAGGTCTCACATCAGACTTACTGTGGAATTTATCATACAACTGTATCGACTGATTGACATCCAGACCCACACACAACAGACGTCTCAGTACATCACAGTCTCCCTTACTGATTGTCTCCCACAAAACTCCCCCTCTATCCATACACCACACTGATCTGTCTGTGACCACATCATCATCATCATCCCTACTGTCTGTTTTAACTCCAGCATGTCTGATGTCCATCAGACAGTTAAATAGGTGTACATTTCCATTAAATTGACCTGGAATGATTTTATTTTGTTCCTGTATGAGATATTTCACTATATCTGGTTTGTTCAGCATTAATGCTGTATATACTGATGACACTTTGATATCAACAACCTGAGAAACCCTGTCAGCTCCATGTTGCACTAGATATTTCACTGTTGATAAAGAACCCCCTCTTACTGCTGCTATCAGTGGTGTATTCCCTTCTCTATCCTGTAGAATGACATCAGCCCCCGCCTTTCCCAGCTCCTTCACCATACTCACATGTCCTCCCTTACATGCTGCTATCAGTGGTGTATTGGTGTAATTACCCTGTAGATTGGCATCAGCCGCCGCCTTCACCAGTTCCTTCATCACACTCACATGTTCTCCTTACATGCAGCTATCAGTGGTTTATTGCTGAACTTATCCTGTAGATTGACATAAGGCCCTGCCTTCACCAGCTCCTTCACCACACGCATATGTCCTTCCTCACATGCCACTATCAGTGGTGTATTCCTGTACTTACCCTGTAGATTGACATCAGCCCCTACCTTCACCAGCTCCTTCACCATACTCACATGTCTTCTATAACATGCAGCTATCATTGGTGTATCATTCACCACTATACTGGTACTCTGTAGATTGACATCAGCCCCCGTTTTCACCAGCTCCTCCACTATACTTACATGTCCTCTCTCAGATGCAGCTATAAGAGTGGTGTATTCCCCCATCTATCCTATAGATTGACATCAGCCCCCGCCTTCACCAGCTCCTCTATTATACTTGCATGCCTTTCTCTACGTGCAACAGCAAGAGGTGAATAATTACACCAATAAGTACCTTTAATGACCTGCTGACCTATCCCATTGATCGTTTTCTTACAGACGGGAAGCATAACTCTGACTGTATGTACATCACCACTATAACAACTCAGCAGAAGTAATCTACACTCTTCTACTAGCCTATTGATTTCACTTTCCTGTTCATTGCTTGTACCTAACTTCTCTAACATCTTTTGTATTTGATTAGTAATCATATTCCAAATATTTTCAAATATCCCAGGTCCAGATTGTTCTTCAAGGTCATTTTTTCCTGTAATCCTAAATAATTCACTTATTTCATTTTCTTTTTTTGTCTGTTGTACTATGTACTTTATTATACCATAATGTCCATAGTAAATCACCCAGCTGATCACTCTCACATTGTACGTGTATTCAACATCTACTATTTCTTCTTTATCATCTCGTTTCTTCCTCTGATCAATCAGTACCACCTGTCTCTCCCTCTCACTCAACTTCTCACTCTCCTTCATCACATTCGTTCGTTTACGCACTATCTTATCTACCTTTCCCTGACTGGACAGAAATACAGATTTTAATTCTGTGTATGACTTTGTCTTTAACACACCAATAAAAGCCTGACACACCTGGGGATGTTTTAAAACCTGATTACTGAAAACATCATACAGCTCCATGTTCTGTATGTCTCTGTACAATCTCTTTGCTAACAGTGGGTACTGATCCTCACGTAACCTTATACACAGATCAAACGATTCCTCTCTCTCATTGTTTTTATCATCGCTCTCCTTTTTTACATCATTATCATTGCTACAATTATGCCCCGTTCTAGATTGAGAATCATTCATTTTCACTTTCGTTTTGTTAACAACACCTGGTTCCCTTGTCTCTGGTTTGACATAATTAGCAATATAACTACTACTCATACACCGCAACATTTGATCAGGAAACTGTTTGCCATACTGATAAGCACAGATTTCAAACATGGAGTCATGTATAAATGTGTATTGCTCACCACACTGTTTTGTGTATGTCCCCTCCATTGCTGACAAAGCTTTCACAAACTTGAATGCATCGGTCTGACTTTCTAATTCACAATTTTCCAAAGTGTCGCTTTTCATATTCATGAAATATTCATTTTTTTTATTAAACTTAGTATCACTGTAGTGTTTTAATGTACAATTTTCTGAAACATTAAATTTTATTTTCTTATTATTAAATTTTTTATCCTTTAAAATGTCTTTTGAGAGTCTGTTTTCATTTAGCATACACAAAACAAGTGTGGCATAATTCAGTTTGTTATGTTTTTGCATAGCATCAAGTTCATCAAGGATACATTCGACTGGATTCAGGAAAAACTTTGAACCAAGAGTTTGGAATTTTGTTTCCTTTGAGAACAATTTACAGAGAAGAGGAAACATGCGAGATGTTGATGTCAGCAATGCAGGCAACATTAGATCTGCATTTAAACCATACTTCTTGAGAATCTGTTTTTTGTCTTTGTCATTCAATGCATTATCAGAACTGTGTAACTTAATCACAGCCTCTTCTTTGGTAAGGAATGGTTTGTAAGGTAGTGTCTCATTGAACACAGCCTCTCTACATGTCATCAAAGTTTTAGACTTAACCATGCAAGGATCTGTTATTTTTTGTTCATAATTAGTCAACACATCTACATTAGATTTCTGGAGGCCAAAGACACCCACCACATCATCAATAACAAAAACCTGCGGATTTCTAGGGTCACCATAGTCCTCCATCTTCCTGACGTCTTTGGTTGGTACAACCTCGTAACCTTCCTCCTGGAGCTTGAGGGCGATGTGATGAGCCGTGGCAGACTTCCCAGACCCAGGCACACCAACAAATGTTACGTAAGGTTGGTTCCTGACTTTCTCCATCATTGACGAGAAGCTGTGGGTTTCATAGTAAAGCTTGTCTTCCTCTTTCCATTTCTGAACATCAATATTGTATTGGTCTGAAATTATACATTAATGAAATAGCTGAATACCAATGATGCCTTATTTCATAATGTACACTAGATTTGTTAGAATGAAGTACATAAAATTACCATAATAGTACTAACAGTCAATAGGCCACATTGAAAATGTATTCTAATAATGTGTTATACACATGTATTTCAACACATCCTAGTTATGTTCCCCAGACAAAGTTTGGGAACATATTGTTTTTACTCTGTTTCTTATTATTATGTTCCCCAAACAAAGTTTGGGAACATATTGTTTTTACTCTGTTTCTTATTATTATGTTCCCCAAACAAAGTTTGGGAACATTGTTTTTACTCTGTTTCTTATTATTAAGGTCTTCCGTTTCCAACGGAAGACCTTCTAGTGATTCTACTGTTTATTATCATTATGTCTCCGAACACAAAGTGTCGGAGACATATTGTTTTTGCTCCGTTTCTTATTATGTCTCCGAACACAAAGTGTCGGAGACATATTGTTTTTGCTCCGTTTCTTCTTATTATGTCTCCGAACACAAAGTGTCGGAGACATATTGTTTTTGCTCCGTTTCTTATTATGTCTCCGAACACAAAGTGTCGGAGACATATTGTTTTTGCTCCGTTTCTTATTATGTCTCCGAACACAAAGTGTCGGAGACATATTGTTTTTGCTCCGTTTCTTATTATTCTTATTATTCTTATTCTTTTCTTCTTATTTTTCCTCTTCTTTAGTGAGAAATTTGTCCGACCGATTTTGTGAAAGTGCTTCGACAGATCCACTTCAAACTTTGTGAGCTGATAGGGGGTCACTAGAAGGGGTGCATTCAACTTTTCAAATTTTCAAAATGGCCGCCGTTTCAAGATGGCGGCCAAAAAACGTCAAAAACTCAAGGTTGTCGGATTTCAACCAAATTCGATTTCTAGGGTAATTTAGTGATCCCAAGTCCATTTCCACCATCAATTTTTTTTTGAGCCGCCATTTTCACAATGGCCGCCATATACCGAAATATTTCAAAGTGTTAAAATCTCTACAACATTTGGGTTCTGGGGTAAATGGAGGGTCCACAACTCATTTCTAGCATCAGTATTTCCTTCCAATCAATTTTCAAATGTCTCAAAATGGCCGCCATTGAAGAAAATGGCGGACAAAAATCAAGTCCGTCGGATTTCAACCAAATTCAGTTTTTAGGTGTTTTTGAGAATCCTGAGTGCATATCTGGCATCAAAAAGCATTTCTGACATGGGGAGGTGTTCGGAGACATTTGTGTTGGCATCCCAACACAGTTATAGCTAGTTATTATTATTATTTTCTTCTTATTCTTATTATTCCTCTTCTTTAGTGAGAAATTTGTCCGACCGATTTTGTGAAAGTGCTTCGACAGATCCACTTCAAACTTTGTGAGCTGATAGGGGGTCACTAGGAGGGGGTGCATTCAACTTTTCAAATTTTCAAAATGGCCGCCGTTTCAAGATGGCGGCCAAAAAACGTCAAAAACTCAAGGTTATCGGATTTCAACCAAATTCAATTTCTAGGGTAATTTAGTGACCCCAAGTCCATTTCCACCATCAATTTTTTTTGAGCCGCCATTTTCAAAATGGCCGCCATATACCGAAATATTTCAAAGTGTTGAAATCTTTACAACATTTGGGTTCTGGGGTAAATTGAGGGTCCACAATTCATTTCTGGCATCAGTATTTCCTTCCAATCTATTTTCAAATGTTTCAAAATGGCTGCCATTGAAGGAAATGGCGGCCAAAAATCAAGTCCGTCGGATTTCAACCAAATTTTGTTTCTAGGGTTTTTAGAGGATCCTGAGTGCATATCCGGTATCAAAAACCATTTCTGACATGGGGAGGCGTTCGGAGACATTTGTGTTGGCATCCCAACACAGTAATAGCTCGTTATTATTATTATTTTCTTCTTCTTATTATTATTATTCCTCTTCTTTAGTGAGAAATTTGTCCGCGCGATTTTGTGAAAGTGCTTCAACAGATCCACTTCAAACTTTGTGAGCTGATAGGGGGTCACTAGGAGGGGTGCATTCAACTTTTCAAATTTTCAAAATGGCCGCCGTTTCAAGATGGCGGCCAAAAAACGTCAAAAACTCAAGGTTGTCGGATTTCAACCAAATTCGATTTCTAGGGTAAATTAGTGACCCCAAGTCCATTTCCACCATCAAATTTTTTTTTTGAGCCGCCATTTTCAAAATGGCCGCCATATACGGAAATCTTTGAAAGTGTTAAAATCTCTACAACATTTGGGTTCTGGGGTAAATGGAGGGTCCACAATTCATTTCTACCATCAGTATTTCCTTCCAATCAATTTTCAAATGTTTCAAAATGGCCACCATCGAAGAAAATGGCCGCCAAAAATCAAGTCCGTCTGATTTCAACCAAATTCAGTTTTTAGGGTTTTTTGAGAATACTGAGTGGATATTTGGCATCAAAAAGCATTTCTGACATGGGGAGGTGTTCGGAGACATTTGTGTTGGCATCCCAACACAGTTATAGCTCGTTATTTATTATTATTATTATTATTTTCTTCTTATTTTTCCTCTTCTTTAGTGAGAAATTTGTCCGCTCGATTTTATGAACATGCTTTGACTGATCCACTTCAAACTTTGTGAGCTGATAGAGAGTCATGAGGAGGGGTGCAATCAACTTTTCAAATTTTCAAAATGGCCGCCGTTTCAAAATGGCGGCCAAAAAACGTCAAAAAATCAAGGTTGTCGGATTTCAACCAAATTCGATTTCTAGGGTACTTTAGTGACCCAGAGTCCACTTCCACCATCAAAAAAATTTTTCAGCCACCATTTTCAAAATGGCCGCCATATACTGAAATATTTGAAAGTGTTAAAATCTGTACAACATTTGGGTTCTGGGGTAAATGGAGGGTCCACAATTCATTTCTAGCATCAGTATTTCCTTCCAATCTATTTTCAGATTTTCCAAAATGGTCGCCATTGAAGAAAATGGCGGCCAAAAAATTAAGTCCGTCGGATTTCAACCAAATTTAGTTTCTAGTGTTTTTTGAGAATCCTGATATGGCATCAAAAACCATTTCTGACATGGGGAGGTGTTCGGAGACATTTGTGTTGGCATCCCAACACAGTTATAGCTCGTTATTATTATTTTTCCCCCTTTTCGTCTCCGAGACCGTTGGATGGATTTTCCTGAAACTTTCACAGATTATAGAGAACGATGGTACCTTGAGGCATTTTTTTTCATTTTTTCAAAATTCACTTCCGGTCGCAAGATATGTCCAATTTTCGTCTTTTTACAAGATATCTTGTCCAGCGTTTTTCTCAGAAACGGTAAAAGATAGAGTCACCAAATTTTCAGAGTTAATGGATCTCACTCTGTAGGCGTGCAGTAGGGGGTTAAGAATATCGGCCGTCACTTTCAGTCGTCACCGGAAGTGATTAAAGGAAACATGAATTTCAAACTTTTTTCTTTCAAATTGAAACCTATTTCGGTTTACTATATCTTGATCTAATTCTCAAAAATTATTGACCCCACCGGAAGTTGAATCTTCAACTTCCGGTTATATCAAAGAAAGCCTATTCATTCTCTCATTTTTCAGTGCCATAAATCTCGGTCATGAAACTAGTTAATGAGTTGAGTTTTACATATATTATAGTCATTATAAATGTCTAGAGTAATGTCTAATATTTTTGTAAAATTTACTTCCGGTCGGCAAATACGGCTTATTAGCTGTTTTCGTTGTCCAGCGTTTTTCTTAGAAACGGTAAAAGATAGAGTCACCAAATTTTCAGAGTTAATAGATCTCACTTTGTAGACGTGCAGTAGGGGGTTAAGAATGTCAGCCGTCACTTCCGGTTGTCACCGGAAGTGATTAAATGAATCATATATTTCAAACTTTTTTCTTTCAATCTGAAACATATATCGGTTTACTAGGTCTGGTTCTAATTCTCAAAAAAATGTTGACCCCACCGGAAGTTGAATCTCCAACTTCCGGTTATATCAAAGAAAGACTATTCATTCTCTCATTTTTCAGTGACATAAATCTCGGTCAAAAAACAAGTTAATGATTTGAATTTTACATATCTTATAGACACTATAAATGTCTACAGTAAATTTAAATATTTTTGCAAAATTCACTTCCAGTCGTGAGATATAGGGTGGACATATTCAAACCTTGTTTTTTCAGTTTCTCAATAATGAATATAGATAGAAGCTTGAAACTTGTAGAGTTGATCAACTAACTTTAGCCCAGTGTACACATACATTCAATTTTTTTGTCCGTCACTTTCGGTCTATACCGGAAGTATTTGAAAAAATGTCGATTTTCCGATTTCTTCGAGTGATTTCTCAGAGATGGGTGAAATTTTCAGGAATAATGTCTTCTGAAATGACCTTGCTATAATTATTTTTGTTTTTACAAAATTCATTTCCGGTCGGAAAATATGGCCGATTTTCTGTTTCTCAAAAGGAATTTTGTCCAGCATTATTCTTGAAAAAGGTCAAATATAGGTTCATCAAATATTCAGGGATGATCAATCTCCGTTTGTAGGCGTGCAGTAGGGGGTTGAACATGTCGACCATCACTTCCTGTCGTCACCGGAAGTGATGGAAAGAATCGCAAATTTCAAACTTTTTCTTTTAAATTGAAACCTATACTAGTTTATTAAGTCTCTTTCAAAGTGTCAAAAGAATATTGACTCTGTCGGTAGTCAAAACGACTACTTCCGGTTTCTTGATAAAATACCTTTTTACTTTTCGTCTCTTTGTCCCCATAAATCTCGCTTATATTTGAAGTCTTTCATATGATTTTCACATGTCTTAATAAAAGTATCAACTTCTAAAGTTTTGATGATTTTGTTTTTCAAAATTGACTTCCGGTCGGTAGTAACCTACTACTTTTTCTTTCTTTGGTTTACTTCTTTTTGTTGAGAAGTCTTTCAGATAGAGACGTGAAATTTTCAGGGAATATAGACAGTAAAGAGTCGCTGTCATTTATAGGAAAACGCATCTGAATAGTACTTCCGGTCGTCACCGGAAGTTACGAGAAAGGAGTAAAAACTTCGATAATACATTTCTCATTCATTGTTAAGGCACATTTTCTGATACATTTAAGTGGTTTTTGTAGGAATAGAAAGCTCTTTACCGGAAGTGGTCTAACGGAAGACCTACTCATTACTAGTAATGAGTGTCTAGTTATTATTATGTTCCCCAAACAAAGTTTGGGAACATATTGTTTTTACTGTTTCTTATTATTATTAAGGTCTTCCGTTTCCAACGGAAGACCTTCTAGTGATTCTACTGTTTATTAAGGTCTTCCGTTTCCAACAGAAGACCTTCTAGTGATTCTACTGTTTATTATTAAGGTCTTCCGTTTCCAACGGAAGACCTTCTAGTGATTCTACTGTTTATTATTATTATTATGTTCCCCAAACAAAGTTTGGGAACATATTGTTTTTACTCTGTTTCTTATTATTATGTTCCCCAAACAAAGTTTGGGAACATATTGTTTTTACTCTGTTTCTTCTTCTTCTTATTATTATTATTATTAGGGTCTTCCGTCTTCAGCGGAAGAACCTTCTATTATTCTATTGTTGATTTTTCACTTTTCTTCTTCTTATTATTTTTATTCTTTCTTTTTTTTTCCTTACCGATTTTGTGCAGAGGATTTCTCAGAGATGGCTTGATCGATTTGCTTCAAATTTTTAGGGTTGATGCATTGCTATCTGAAGTTTATATCTTTTTTTGGATTTTCGAAAATTCACTTCCGGTTGGAAGTTATCCCCCTTTTATCGATTTTCAGATGACCATTTTGTCCGGACAAAAACTCAAAAACGACAAAAGCTAGAATGCTGAAATTTTCAGTGATGTTAGACGACATGATGTAGTTGTGCACATCGGTTTTCAAAATTTCCGGAAGTGCCTAGTATGGAAGCTCGGTAGGGGTCGAAAATGGAGTTTAAAAAAGTGCCCAATTTTTTTCCACGTTTTAAATCAGAACTTTTTATTCGTAAATATTTTGTTTAGACATATATAACAAAAGTTGTACAGTTGATTGAGATCTTTCGTGTCATATCAAGAAATGCGCCCATGGGCCTAATGGCTCGCCTGAACCATTGAATTTCTGTTACAATGATTAACTTTTTTCTCACGAAACTTTTGATAAGACATGTAGAATGAAAGTTGTTCAGTTTTGGAAGATCTATCTAATGATGTCAAAAAATAGGCCTCCGGGCGTCATGGCTCGCCTGAACAGTCGAATTTGTATCACAATCAATAACATTAATAACTTTTTTCTCGAGAAACTTTTGACAAGACATGTAGAACGAAAGTTGTTCAGTTTCGCAAGCGTTAACTAACGATGTTAAGAAATAGGCCTGTGGGTCTCATGGCTCACCTGAATAATTGGGTTATTGTTGCAATGTATTACATTTTTGTCAAGAAACTTTTAATAAGACATCTAGAACAAAAGTTGTTCAGTTTTGCAAGATCTTTCGAACAACATCATCAAAAAGGCGAACGCGCCTCATGGCTCGCCTGAACAGTTTGATTAGTGTCATAATTACTAACTTTTTTCTCGAGAATCTTTTGATTAGACATGTAGAACAAAAGTTGTTCAGTTATGCAAGATCTTTCGAACAACATCATCAAAAAGGCGAACGGGCCTCATGGCTCGCCTGAACAGTTTGATTAGTGTCATAATTACTAACTTTTTTCTCGAGAATCTTTTGATTAGACATGTAGAACAAAAGTTGTTCAGTTTTGCAAGATCTTTCATACGATATCAAGAAAAAGGCCAACGGGCCTTATGACTCGCCTTCACAGTCTGATAAATGTCGCAATCAATAACTTTTTTCTGAAGAAAATTTTGATAGGACATGTAGAACAAAATTTGTTCAGTTTTGCGAGATATATCTAGAATGATATCAAAAAATAGGCCTTCGGGCAACATGACTCGCCTGATCAGTCGAATTGTTTTCGCAGTAAATAACATTATTAACTTTTTTCTCGAAAAAAGGCTGACCCCTTTAATTAGTGGCCGAGAGGGGCAGAGAGTTTTTAATTTATAACACTTAAATGATCAATATTTATAAAACATTACCGAAGCTAAATTGTACGTCTAGACAATATATTTGTATCATTATTTATGAACGAAAATCTCAGTGAAATTCTTATCTCATCACATCTAAAATTGGACGGAAGACCCACTCGTTGCTCGCAACAAGATCGCATCTAGTTATTTTTTTATTATTCTTTTTCTCCGGTACTTTTTTGTCCGGTAGTGTTCTCAGAAACTACAAAAGGGATCGATATGAAACTTTCCAGGATGATAGTATAGCGTTTGTAGATGTGCATAATGATAGTCATTTTGTTTGCACGTGCATGCACGCGCGCGCACGTGCATTGCAATTTTGGTACAAAAAATGGAAAATCAGAATATTGAAGGAAGCGATATAAAACCTAAATAGGATGATAGTATATCATTTGTACATATGAAAAATAATAGTTATTTTGCCAGCACGCGCACGCATGTGCGTGCACGCGCATTACAAAATTTGTACGCTAACTTTGGAATCAGTCTAACTTTTTTGTTGTTCATTGAAATGGCTTGAAATTCATATCATAGGTCGATATTGAGACCCTTAACTGATTTACATGGTAAAAATTACCCATTTGCACGCGCATGCACGTGTACTTCATTTTGATTGGATAATGCTAAAACGTTTGTAACTATCTTATTTATGAAGCGAATGAGATGATATCCACAGCATACGTAGACAATATGTGTATCTATATATTGGTGTAACAAAAAAATGCCAACGCACACGCGTATGCGCGTGCAACGTTTTTTAAATGTTCAATTTTTAAAGGACGATAACGTTTTTGTTTTTCAACAAATTCTATTGATATTAATGGTTTAGATGTGTCTTGGTACTCCTTACAAATTGCTGTGGTTAGAATTACTGCTCAGCACGTGCATGCACATGTGCTGAATTCTGATTGGGCGATTTTAAAATCGCTATAACTTCCTTGTATATGGTGGAAACGTTATGAAATTCACACTGTGGGTATATGATACATATGCCTGTTGAACGACATCAACAAAAATTCTGAATCATACACGCGTGCGCGTGTATGCGCGTGCAACGCTTTCTTTCATTTTTTGGTACTGAAATGACCATATTGAACGTACTACATGTAATTAAAGGCTAAAATAAAATGATTTTTTGTTATAGATTCCCAAGGACATCACTTTTTAATTGGGGGAGGTTTGGGGAACATATGTAACGGTCCCCGTTACAATTAGAACTAGTTAAGGTCTTCCGTCTCCTGCGGAAGACCTTACTATTATTGTTCGCGTTCTTCTTCTTCATTATTATTATTATTATTATTATTTTCCTTGGTAGTACACGCGTTTTTCTCAGCCATTTCTCGATCGATTTTCACGAAATTTTCAGGAAAGATGTCTTTTGGTGATGAGACTTTGCTTGCAAAATTTCGTGCTTGACGTCACTTCCGGTCAGGAGTTATCTCTCTTTTAGTGACTTTTTGAAGGGCCTTGTTGTCCACACATCTCCTCCGTTAGTTTTGAAGCTAGAGTCTTGAAATTTCTACACAAGATAGAGTAAACATTTTAGAAGATTTGTGGGGGATTCGATTTTACCGGAGGCGATTTGCCTAAACGCTCGCCTGGACCTGAAAAAATGGATGCCAAAATTTTTCGCCGATTTCGGCGATTTTTGACCTTTGATCTCCAATATCTTTTTTCTTGCAAATATTTTGTTAAGACATGTAGAACAAAAGTTGTGCACATTTACGAGACCTTTTCGAAAATATCAAGATTTACGGGCTAACCCCTTAAATTAGGGATCTAGAAGGGCTCAAAGTCTAGATCAAATATCTCAAAAATCGTTAATATTTTGGTATAAGTCAAAGAACAAAAAATGTTCATCTCAACAATCCAAATCTATTCATATAAAAATTTAGGTCATATGTTACATAATAAGGGATTTTAAGGGCCAAAACCATAAATTTTTTACCCCTTGTATCTCGAAAACGACAAATATTTTGAAAAGCAATAAAGAATAAAAGTTGTTCAGAATGATGATCTGAACAATATGCATATTTCGTTTTTACATTATGTGGCCCCGTTAGGGAGCTACAGTTTGGCCCCTAAAAATTACTTCTAGAAATAACTCGAGAACGGTAAAGAATTTCTAAATACTTGTTGAACAAAAAATGTTTGAAATGTCATGACCTTTCTTACGATATCAAGCGAAATGGGCTGACCCTTTAAATTAGGGGCCCAGAAGGGTCCAAAGGTTTATGAGAATATCTCAGAAACTATTAATATTTTGTAATAAGTCATTGAAGCGGAAATGTTCATCTAAACGAGCTTGTTCTTATCAAATCAAAAAGTAGGTCATATGTTACGTAATAAGGGATTTTAAGGGCCAAAATCATAAATAATTGACGCCTCATATCTTGAAAACGACAAATATTTTGAAAAGCATTATTGAACAAAAGTTGTTCAGAATGATAATCTGAACAATATGTACCTTTCGTTTTTTTCCTTATGTGGCCCCGTTAGGGAGCTACAGTTTGGCCCCTAAATATTTCTTGTAGAGATAACTCGAGAACGGTAAAGAATTTCTAAATACTTGTTGAGCAAAAAATGTTTAAAATGACAAGGCCTTTCTTACGATATCAAGCAAAACGGGCTGGCCCTTTAAATTAGGGGTTCAGAAGGGTCCAAATGTTTTTGAGAATATCTCAGAAACTATTAATATTTTATAATAAGTTGTAGAAGCGGAAATGTTCATCTCAACGAGCTTGATCTTATCAAATCAAAAAGTAGGTCATATGTTACGTAATTAGAGATTTTAAGGGCCAAAATCGTAAATATTTGACGCCTCATATCTTTAAAACGACATCTTTTTTGAAAAGCATTATTGAACAAAAGTTGTTCAATGTGTCATAACCTATCGATCAATATCAAAAAATGGGTCTGTGGGCCTCATGGCTCGCCTGTAGAGTCGATTTTTGTCGATATCAGTCGATTTCAAAAACTTGTAACTGGTAAATATTTTGTAAGGACATATTGAACAAAAGTTGTTCAGTTTATCGAGATCTATCGATTGATATCAAGAAATAGGCCTATGGTCCTAATGGCTCGCCTGTAGAGTCGATTTTTTGTCGATATCGGTCGATCTCAATAACTTTTTACAGGTAAATATTTTGTAAAGACATATAGAACTAAAGTTGTTGAGTCTATAGAGGGCTAACAAATGACATCAAGAAATAGGCCCGCGGGCCTTATGGCTCGCCTGGAGAGTCGAATTTCAAACGAATTTCATCGCAACTTTGCTTCAGAAGCTTATGATATGAAAAATTGATTATATCTAAAGTGTCTTAAAGTCGGAAACTAAATTGGGACTCATTTGTCTTTTTCTTTTTTTTTTTTAAACTCCGAGTGCATCAACAAATTGGACGGAAGACCTACTCGTTGCTCGCAACGAGATCGTGTCTAGTTATTAGGGCTTTCCACCTTTCTGTGGAAAGTCCTATTGTTATTGTTCTGTTTATTATTATTTTCCTGCCGTCAAAAAAAATCTTCGTCTTAAGACTTATCGAAAAACTTTATAGTCCATCATATAGTACTTCTTGAGAAACGAATACAGTTCACCCTGCGTAATTGAACTTTGACCCCTTACGGAGTTATTTGACCTTTCGCAGAAATCATTGTTAGCACTTCTACTTTGTAACCGTAAATGATAGGAGGATGAAACCTTTTCTAAAACACAGAGGGTAATTAGTAGAAGCGAAGAAT
Organism: Ostrea edulis; assembly: GCF_947568905.1. Taxonomy (NCBI): domain Eukaryota; kingdom Metazoa; phylum Mollusca; class Bivalvia; order Ostreida; family Ostreidae; genus Ostrea; species Ostrea edulis. The sequence goes on from NC_079172.1 coordinate 42,553,280, forward strand.
TTCAAATGAAGGGGTTCGGTGTCCCCTAAGGGGAGTTAATGCCTCTTTATGTTTTGCGATTTATTCGTAAAATATGTCGAGCTTGAGAACGGTTTGTCGTAGAGACATGGGACCAACTGGAATAGGATCGGTGACCTTTGACCTTGAAAATTAGGTCAAGGTCAAAGGTCAAGGTCATCAGAAAAGAGGAAAAAATAGCACTTTTTATACTCTCTTTCCTGCTTAAGATAGCATTGAAATATTATATGGGTAAGTATTGACTTCTTGATTGGTTTTGATAGTATGCATTACAACTTTGAACTTTGACCCTTCTGTGAATTTCGGAGACTCGCGTCGAAAACCTTGTTATCGCTACTCCTACTTAACGGAAAGTCATAGAGACACGAAACCTTCGCTAATGAATTCACAGTAAAACCCTCTTGCAAAGAAAAAATAATCAAAGGGATACGAAAACCCTTAAGCATAGTTATTGCACCTGAAAGTCTCCAATATCATTATCTAAGCCTATAACTTTTGTATTAATAGAGATAGAGACATGGGACCACTTGCATTAAGACCGATGACCTTTGACCTTCAAAATGAGGTCAAGGTCAAAGGTCAAGGTCATCATCAAAATTAATTTTTTTCCATTTTCAAGGTCTTTCAAAGTATTTTTAGCATTGAGAAGTTAACCGAAAGTAACCGAAAACCCCTAAACAAATTATTGACCCTGAATGTCTTGATTAACATTTTTTAAGCTTATAGCTTTTACATTAATATAGATAGAGACATGGAATCACTTGGATTAAGACCGATGACCTTTGACCTTCAAAATGAGGTCAAGGTCAAAGGTCAAGATCATTGAGAAAATTATTAAATTTTCTAAGTCGTTTTGAGTTTCGTACATCATTATAAATATTCTTAAATATCTATCTTTAAATCATTGTAGGTGGAAAGCCCTCTAATTGTTCGCGAACAATTAGGATCACTAGTTATTATTATTATTATTTTCCCTTTCGTCTCCGAGACCGTTGGATGGATTTTCCTGAAACTTTCACAGATTATAGAGAACGATGGTACCTCGAGGCATTTTTTTTCATTTTTTCAAAATTCACTTCCGGTCGCAAGATATGTCCAATTTTCGTCTTTTTACAAGACATCTTGTCCAGCGTTTTTCTCAGAAACGGTAAAAGATAGAGTCACCAAATTTTCAGAGTTAAGGTAACTCCATACTCGCAGTTTTATCTGATACAAGTTTGAAAAATGTATTTATTTCCATTCATTAGAGTTAAAACTAACAAATTATCAAATAAAATACATATGTCATCACACTTTTTAAGATACGAGACGTACATAAACAGAATCATATATCACTGTCAGAAAATTGCAATTTTCCTTAAACAGCGTTATCAAAATTTCATACAAACTGGTTATGACGATATAGTAGCATTCATAACAATTTCACAAAAATATACAAAATGTCTGTAAAAAATAAAGGAAATCTATCGCATAATAGACTTGATAAAGAAATCAATAGAAACAGAGTTATTGCCCTTGGATTCAATATTTTGAAACGTATCATAGATTATTCATCTATAACTTACACTTTTAAAATAGTTTATTTTTAACAAGATTTTATACAATAACTATCGGAAAAGACTCCAACAAAATTTATGTTCCTATCACGCATAAATCTAAATAAATCATTGATTTTGCAAAATCTGATGACGTCACAGGAGGGTGGAATTACTTTAATAGATCTCACTTTGTAGGCGTGCAGTAGGGGGTTAAGAATGTCGTCCGTCACTTCCGGTCGTCACCGGAAGTGATTAAAGGAAACATGAATTTCAAACTTTTTTCTTTCAAATTGAAACCTATTTCGGTTTACTATATATCGTTCTAATTCTCAAAAAATGTTGACCCCACCGGAAGTTGAATCTTCAACTTCCGGTTATATCAAAGAAAGCCTATTCATTCTCTCATTTTTCAGTGCCATAAATCTCGGTCATGAAACTAGATAATGAGTTGAGTTTTACATATATTATAGTCATTATAAATGTCTAGAGTAACGTCAAATATTTTTGTAAAATTTACTTCCGGTCGGCAAATACGGCTTATTAGCTGTTTTCGTTGTCCAGCGTTTTTCTCAGAAACGGTAAAAGATAGAGTCACCAAATTTTCAGAGTTAATAGATCTCACTTTGTAGGCGTGCAGTAGGGGGTTAAGAATGTCAGCCGTCACTTCCGGTCGTCACCGGAAGTGATTAAATGAATCGTATATTTCAAACTTTTTTCTTTCAAACTGAAATCTATATCAGTTTACTAGGTCTGGTTCTAATTCTCAAAAAAATGTTGACCCCACCGGAAGTTGAATCTCCAACTTCCGGTTATATCAAAGAAAGACTATTCATTCTCTCATTTTTCAGTGAAATAAATCTCGGTAATAAAAGAAGTTAATGATTTGAATTTTACATATGTTATAGACACTATAAATGTCTACAGTAAATTTAAAATATTTTTGCAAAATTCACTTCCGGTCATGAGATATGGGGTGGACATATTCAAACCTTGTTTTTTCAGTTTCTCAATAATGAATATAGATAGACGCTTGAAACTTGTAGAGTTGATCAACTAACATTAGTCCATTGTACACATATATTCCATTTTTTTGTCCGTCACCTCCGGTCTATACCGGAAGTATTTGAAAAAATGTCGATTTTCCGATTTCTTCGAGTGATTTCTCAGAGATGGGTGAAATTTTCAGGAATAATGTCTTATGAAATGACATTGCTATAATTATTTTTGTTTTTACAAAATTCACTTTCGGTCGGAAAATATGGCCGATTTTCTGTTTCTCAAAAGGAATTTTGTCCAGCATTTTTCTTGAAAAAGGTAAAATATAGGTTCATCAAATATTCAGGGATGATCAATCTCCGTTTGTAGGCGTGCAGTAGGGGGTTGAGCATGTCGACCGTCACTTCCTGTCGTCACCGGAAGTGATGGAAAGAATCGCAAATTTCAAACTTTTTCCTTTAAATTGAAACCTATACTAGTTTATTAAGTCTCTTTCAAAGTGTCAAAAGAATATTGACCCCGTCGGTAGTCAAAACGACTACTTCCGGTTTCTTGATAAAATACCTTTTTAATTTTCGTCTCTTTGTCCCCATAAATCTCACTTATATTTGAAGTCTTTCATATGATTTTCACATGTCTTAATAAAAGTATCAACTTGTAAAATTTTGATAATTTTGTTTTTCAAAATTGACTTCCGGTCGGTAGTAACCTACTACTTTTTCTTTCTTGGGTTTACTTCTTTTTTTGAGAACTCTTTGAGATAGAGACGTGAAATTTTCAAGGAATATAGACAGTAAAGAGTCGCTGTCATTTATAGGAAAACGTATCTCAATAGTACTTCCGGTCGTCACCGGAAGTTACGAGAAAGGAGTAAAAAATTCGATAATGCATTTCTCATCCATTGTTAAGGCACATTTTCTGATATATTTAAATGGTTTTCGTAGGAACAGAACGCTCTTTACCGGAAGTGGTCTAACGGAAGACCTACTCATTACTAGTAATGAGTGTCTAGTTTTCTTCTTATTCTTATTATTCCTCTTCTTTAGTGAGAAATTTGTCCGACCGATTTTGTGAAAGTGCTTCGACAGATCCACTTCAAACTTTGTGAGCTGATAGGGGGTCACTAGGAAGGGTGCATTCAACTTTTCAAATTTTCAAAATGGCCGCCGTTTCAAGATGGCGGCCAAAAAACGTCAAAAACTCAAGGTTGTCGGATTTCAACCAAATTCTATTTCTAGGGTAATTTAGTGACCCCAAGTCCATTTCCACCATCAATTTTTTTTTCAGCCGCCATTTTCAAAATGGCTGCCATATACCTAAATCTTTGAAAGTGTTAAAATCTCTACAACATTTAGGTTCTGGGGTAAATGTAGGGTCCACAATTCATTTCTAGCATCAGTATTTCCTTCCAATCAATTTTCAAATGTTTCAAAATGGCCGCCATTGAAGAAAATGGCCGCCAAAAATCAAGTCCGTCGGATTTCAACCAAATTCAGTTTTTAGGGTTTTTTGAGAATCCTTAGTGCATATCTGGCATCAAAAAGCATTTCTGATATGGGGAAGTGTTCGGAGACATTTGTGTTGGCATCCCAACACAGTTATAGCTCGTTATTATTATGTCTCCGAACACAAAGTGTCGGAGACATATTGTTTTTGCTCCGTTTCTTGTTATGTCTCCGAACACAAAGTGTCGGAGACATATTGTTTTTGTCTCCGTTTCTTATTATTCTTATTCTTTTCTTCTTATTTTTCCTCTTCTTTAGTGAGAAATTTGTCCGCGCGATTTTGTGAAAGTGCTTCGACAGATCCACTTCAAACTTTGTGAGCTGATAGGGGTCACTAGGAGGGGTGCATTCAACTTTTCAAATTTTCAAAATGGCCGCCGTTTCAAGATGGCGGCCAAAAAACGTCAAAAACTCAAGTATGTCGGATTTCAACCAAAATCGATTTCTAGGGTAATATGGGCATCCCGAGTCCATTTCCACCATAATTTTTTTTTTTGAGCCGCCATTTTCAAAATGGCCGCCATATACCGAAATATTTCAAAGTGTTAAAATCTCTACAACATTTGGGTTCTGGGGTAAATGGAGGGTCCACAATTCATTTCTAGCATCAGTATTTCCTTCCAATCAATTTTCAAATGTTTCAAAATGGCCGCCATTGAAGAAAATGGCCGCCAAAAATCAAGTCCCTCGGATTTCAACCAAATTCAGTTTTTAGGGTTTTTTGAGAATCCTTAGTGCATATCTGACATCAAAAAGCATTTCTGACATGGGGAAGTGTTTGGAGACATTTGTGTTGGCATCCCAACACAGTTATAGCTCGTTATTCTTATTATTATTTTCTTTTCCTCTTCTTTAGTGAGAAATTTGTCCGCACGATTATATGAACACGCTTCGATTGATCCACTTCAAACTTTCTGAGCTGATAGGGGGTCACTAGGAGGGGTGCATTCAACTTTTCAAATTTTCAAAATGGCCGCCGTTTCAAGATGGCGGCCAAAAAACGTCAAAATCTCAAGGTTGTCGGATTTCAACCAAATACTATTTCTAGGGTAATTTAGTGACCCCAAGTCCATTTCCACCATCAATTTTTTTTTAAGCCGCCATTTTCAAAATGGCCGCCATATACCGAAATATTTTAAAGTGTTAAAATCTCTACAACATTTGAGTTCTGGAGTAAATGGAGGGTCCACAGTTCATTTCTAGCATCAGTATTTCCTTCCAATCAATTTTCAAATGTTTCAAAATGGCCGCCATTGAAGGAAATGGCCGCCAAAAATCAAGTCCGTCGGATTTCAACCAAATTCAGTTTTTAGGGTTTTTTGAGAATCCTTAGTGCATATCTGACATCAAAAAGCATTTCTGACATGGGGAAGTGTTTGGAGACATTTGTGTTGGCATCCCAACACAGTTATAGCTCGTTATTCTTATTATTATTTTCTTTTCCTCTTCTTTAGTGAGAAATTTGTCCGCACGATTATATGAACACGCTTCGATTGATCCACTTCAAACTTTCTGAGCTGATAGGGGGTCACTAGAAGGGGTGCATTCAACTTTTCAAATTTTCAAAATGGCCGCCGTTTCAAGATGGCGGCCAAAAAACGTCAAAATCTCAAGGTTGTCGGATTTCAACCAAATACTATTTCTAGGGTAATTTAGTGACCCCAAGTCCATTTCCACCATCAATTTTTTTTTTAAGCCGCCATTTTCAAAATGGCCGCCATATACCGAAATATTTTAAAGTGTTAAAATCTCTACAACATTTGAGTTCTGGAGTAAATGGAGGGTCCACAGTTCATTTCTAGCATCAGTATTTCCTTCCAATCAATTTTCAAATGTTTCAAAATGGCCGCCATTGAAGGAAATGGCTGCCAAAAATCAAGTCCGTCGGATTTCAACCAAATTCAGTTTTTAGGGTTTTTTGAGAATCCTGAGTGCATATCTGGCATCAAAAAGCATTTCTGATATGGGGAAGTGTTCGGAGACATTTGTGTTGGCATCCCAACACAGTTATAGCTCGTTATTATTATGTCTCCGAACACAAAGTGTCGGAGACATATTGTTTTTGCTCCGTTTCTTGTTATGTCTCCGAACACAAAGTGTCGGAGACATATTGTTTTTGTCTCCGTTTCTTATTATTCTTATTCTTTTCTTCTTATTTTTCCTCTTCTTTAGTGAGAAATTTGTCCGCGCGATTTTGTGAAAGTGCTTCGACAGATCCACTTCAAACTTTGTGAGCTGATAGGGGTCACTAGGAGGGGTGCATTCAACTTTTCAAATTTTCAAAATGGCCGCCGTTTCAAGATGGCGGCCAAAAAACGTCAAAAACTCAAGTATGTCGGATTTCAACCAAAATCGATTTCTAGGGTAATATGGGCATCCCGAGTCCATTTCCACCATAAATTTTTTTTTTGAGCCGCCATTTTCAAAATGGCCGCCATATACCGAAATATTTCAAAGTGTTAAAATCTCTACAACATTTGGGTTCTGGGGTAAATGGAGGGTCCACAATTCATTTCTAGCATCAGTATTTCCTTCCAATCAATTTTCAAATGTTTCAAAATGGCCGCCATTGAAGAAAATGGCCGCCAAAAATCAAGTCCCTCGGATTTCAACCAAATTCAGTTTTTAGGGTTTTTTGAGAATCCTTAGTGCATATCTGACATCAAAAAGCATTTCTGACATGGGGAAGTGTTTGGAGACATTTGTGTTGGCATCCCAACACAGTTATAGCTCGTTATTCTTATTATTATTTTCTTTTCCTCTTCTTTAGTGAGAAATTTGTCCGCACGATTATATGAACACGCTTCGATTGATCCACTTCAAACTTTCTGAGCTGATAGGGGGTCACTAGGAGGGGTGCGATCAACTTTTCAAATTTTCAAAATGGCCGCCGTTTCAAGATGGCGGCCAAAAAACGTCAAAATCTCAAGGTTGTCGGATTTCAACCAAATACTATTTCTAGGGTAATTTAGTGACCCCAAGTCCATTTCCACCATCAATTTTTTTTTTAAGCCGCCATTTTCAAAATGGCCGCCATATACCGAAATATTTTAAAGTGTTAAAATCTCTACAACATTTGAGTTCTGGAGTAAATGGAGGGTCCACAGTTCATTTCTAGCATCAGTATTTCCTTCCAATCAATTTTCAAATGTTTCAAAATGGCCGCCATTGAAGAAAATGGCGGCCAAAAAACAAGTCCGTCGGATTTCAACCAAATTTAGTTTCTAGGGTTTTTTGAGGATCCTGAGTGCATATCTGGCATCAAAAAGCATTTCTGACATGGGGAGGTGTTCGGAGACATTTGTGTTGGCATCCCAACACAGTTATAGCTCGTTATTATTCTTTTTCTCTGGTACTTTTTTGTCCGGTAGTGTTCTCAGAAACTAAAAAGGGGATCGATATGAAACTTTCCAGGATGATAGTATAGCGTTTGTAGATGTGCATGGTGATAGTCATTTTGTTTGCACATGCATGCACGCGCGCACACGTGCACTGCAATTTTGGTACAAAAATTGGAAAATCAGAATATTAAGGGGATCGATATGAAACCTAAATAGGATGGTAGTATATCATTTGTAGATATGAAAAATGATAGTAATTTTGTCTGCACGCGCACGCATGCGCGAGCACATGCATTACAAAATTTGTACACTAACTTTGGAATCAGTCTAACTTTTTTTGTTGTTCATTGAAATGGCTTGATATTCATATCATAGGTAGATATTGAGACCCTTAACTGATTTGCATGGTCAAAATTACCAATTTGCACGCGCATGCAGGTGCGCTTCATTTTCATTGGTTAGTACTAAAACGTTTGTAACTATCTTATTTATAAAGCGAATGAGATGATATTCACAGCATACGTAGACAATATGTGTATCTATATATTGGTGTAACAAAAAATGCCAACGCACACGCGCATGTGCGTGCGACGTTTTTCAAATGTTAGATTTTTAAAGGACGATAACGTTTTTGTTTTTCATCAAATTCTATTGATATTAGGGTTTTAGATGTGTCTTGGTACTCCTTACAAATTGCTGTGGTTAGAATTTCTGCTCAGCACGTGCATGCACGTGTGCTGAATTCTGATTGGACGATTTTAAAATCGCTATAACTTCCTTATATTTGGTGGAAACGTTATGAAATTCATACTGTGGGTATATGATACAAATGCCTGTTGAACGACATCAACAAAATTCGGAAACATACACGCGTGCGCGTGTATGCACGTGCAACGCTTTCTTTCATTTCTTGGTACTGAAATGACCATATTAAACATACTACATGTAATTAAAGGCTAAAATAAAATGATTTTATGCTATAGATTCACAAGGACATCACATTTTATTTGGGGGAGGTTTGGGGAACATATGTAACGGTCCCCGTTACAATTAGAACTAGTTTCTTATTGAAGTCTAGCGTCTATAGTGATTCTATTATTTCTTATTAACGTTTTCATTTTGTAGTGATTGTATTATTTCTTATTAAGATCTTCTGTTTGTAGTGATTCTATTATTTCTTATTAACGTCTTCTGTTTGTAATGATTCTATTATTTCTTATTAATGTCTTCTATTTGTAGTGATTCTATTATAAACGTCTTCTGTTTGTAGTGATTCTATTATTTCTTATTAAGGTCTTCTGTGTTTAGTGATTCTATTATTTCTTATTAAGGTCTTCTGTTTGTAGTCGTTCTATTATTTCTTATTAACATCTTCTGTTTGTAGTGATTCTATAATTTCTTATTAACGTCTTCTGTTTGTCGTGATTCTATAATTTCTTATTAACGTGTTCTGTTTGTCGTGATTCTATTATTTCTTATTAATATCTTCTGTTTGTAGTGATTCTATTATTTCTTATTAACGTCTTCTGTTTGTAGTGATTCTATAATTTCTTATTAACGTTTTGCATTTGTACAGATCCTGAAACGTACTAGTACACCACTTGCACGGAACGGTATGAAACGATTCTTGCACGGAACGGTGAACGGTTTGCACGAAACGCGGAACGATCTTCACGGAACAGTGAACAGTTTGCACGAAACGCTGAACGGTCTGCACCGAACGGTAAACGGTTTACATGAAACGCTTCGCACGAAATTGCTGACCTTTTTGTAGGCGTGGCTTGCACGTCGTGAATCTATTGATTCATCTGATGTTTTCCTGCTATCAGTATCTCAGTAATGTGTTCGATCACTACAAAACAATTTTCTTTGTAATTTAGATCAACCATTTCCCTACTCATTCTTTTCATTTTTTAAAAATATACAAATTTACTTTCAGTTTGAGTTTATCGACTACAACTTTTCCCATTGAAATTTTTGTCCTTGAATCTATAATCTTAGCTCCAGATATCAAATCGAAATTTGCAGAATAGATAGGAACTTTGTAGATTTATCTCGTGATTGTTCGACATGCATCAGTTCACACAGGAAGTACTGTATATCAGGTTTTTTCCTCGTCATGTTTTTTCCATGAATCATAAGCTAGAACAGTATATTAAATTTAAGCGAATCAAATTTTCACGATTTCAAAGTCATGGCAAAAATATAATTCACGATTATTTAAACTTATGAAGGAATTGAGGGGAAAGCCAGCATTCGTACGTATACTTTTTGATGCAAAAATTCAGTCATTGAAACGATTTACACGATTTTGGGGTTACTGTTGCAATTATAATCAAATCTCAATATGGATGATATTACTGCTTCTCTGAATCCATTTAATTTCTGACGATTTCGGGTTTTGTTCGCATCTAACCAGAGAGCTTTGGTTAGTCGGCCATTATGCTCCAAGTGTCTTCATTCGGGTGAGAGATTCACCTTGTTAATTTCGGGAAACTCACTCAGCTGATCACACACCTGTGCTGCGTACCAGTTTTCAAAAACAATTTTGCACTTTTTTTTTACATTCAAGTATATTGAAATATGTGCAATTAGGCGGTATAGTAACGTAAATCATTGTTCGTTAGCTGTAATGGTACTAATGCTAATAATGATAATTACTTTCAGTTTAAAATAGCCATAAACCATGTACCATTCCCAGGGGCGGATCCAGGAATTGCGGTTGCGGGGGAGCCACTTTATGAGGCAGTGGGTCCAGGATGTTACAGATTTTATGGGGCTTGAAATATTTTTCCTATATAGTAATTTGTACTATTTTCTATCATTTTGATAAGGTGAAATTAATAAATTGACCCAAATTTTAAAGGTTTTTTGGAAAAAATTAAGTTCTCCCAATAAATTAATTAAAAAGAAATCAAAAGATTTTGTCATATATTTCTCCGGGAGTGGGAGAAATTATTGCTTCTTTTATCGTTTAGTACATTTCCCGAAACAAGATACCGCGATTTACTTTAAATTTGAAAATTTAAGGGGGGGGGGGCTCTAAATCCGCCACTGATTCCATGAATGAGTAGCTCAGATATAATTATACATTGATGGAAGCAAAGAACGTGGTTCATTTAATTAGCTTGTCCTTTATTAAATAAACACCGAGGCTTGCATACCTGTTACCTGGCGCTTGTCGGTTATAGGGGGAAACAAAGCAAACTGAACACAGAACTCTCACCGTACTATTACATGTATGCTATATAACTCTATTATAAAAACAAAACTTTGTATCAAATTTACGCTGATTTATTATCTGCGATTCGGAAATCGTCGCGAACAAAGCGGAAATTAGATACACGCGGGAAAAAACCCCTAATATACGGTAATAAATTTTTTTAAAAGAGGTCCATGGGCCACATCGCTCACCTGAGCAGCAGTTCCTAGCAATAAACATGCTTGAGCAAAACTATCATTATACAAGCAGATTGGTTTAGAAAAAACTTTTCAAAGGTAACAACTGAAAATTCATCAATTCTCAAACTTTTAAAATCATTATACCTGACTACGAATTCATCAATTATCATATGCCCTTGTAGACGGATATGGTCTTTCATATTCACAAATTTCATCTAAGGATGCCTTGTGCCAAGTTGGGTTCCCTATACATTTGAATGTAAAACTTTGATCCCCTATTGTGGCCCCGACCTAACCCCAGGGGTCATGATTTTTACAAACTTGAATCTCCACTTTGTCAGGGAGCTTTCATGTAAATTCCAGCTCTTCTGGCCCAGTGGTTCTTGAAAAGAAGATTTTTAAATGACCACACCCTATTTTTGCATTTTTGTGATTATCTCCCCTTTGAAGGGGGCACGGCCCTTCATTTGAACAAACTTGAATCCCCTTTAGCTATGATCTGAATAAATTTGAATCTACTCTAAATTAGAAAGCTTTTATTTAACTTCTACACATATGACCTGGTGGTTCTTTATAATATTTTTAAAGATTTTTCCTAAATATTTGTATGTAAAACTTTGATCCCCCCTTGTGGCCCCATCCTATCCCCGGGGGCCATGATTTTAATAACTTGAATCTGCACTATGTCAGGAAGCTTTCATGTAAATTTCAGCATTTCTGGCCCAGTGGTTCTTGAGAAGATTTTTAAATGGTTCTACCCTAATTTTGCATTTTTGTGATTAGCTGCCCTTTGAAGGGAGCTTCATTTCAACAAACTTGAGTCCTCTTCACCCAAAGATGATATGCCAAATTTGGTTGAAATTGGCCAAGTGGTTCTGGAGAAGAAGATGAAAATGTGAAAAGTTTACGCCGACAACGTCGATGACAGACAACGAACAAATTTTGATCAGAAAAGCTCAATTGAGCCTTCGACTCAGGTGAGCTAAAAAACTAGAGATTGTTTTTATGAAAAACATGTCTTCCTAGCTCCCCAAATTGGAAGTGCACCAAATGAAACCTCCTCCACTTTATGTACTGCGTGGTATGGAGCAGAAAGCATGGGCAGGAACATAGACATTATGAACTCTGATAAGCCATATAGGAGGGAAAGTGTTCACAAACTATTTTACATCCTCCACCCCTCAGATACACTATAACTTTAAGGATAACAATTTGATCCTCCTGTCCCGACAATATGCACATCTACAAATGGCATTGAGACATTGTACAAATTCTCAAGTCTAAGGATAAGCCATATAGATGGAGAAATGTTCACAACTTATTTTACATCGTCCACCCCTCTTGCTTCCACTATAACGTTAAGAAAATCATTGGATCATCCTGTCCTGACAATATGTACATCTAAATAGAAATGAAGCTTTGTACAAAGTTTCAAATCTATCAGATAAGTGCTCATAAGCTATTTTACATCCTCCACCCCTCTTAGATCCACTATAACTTTTAGGAAAATAATTTGATCCTCCTGTCCCGACAATATCCACATCTACAAATGGAAATGAAAAATTGGGCAAAGTTTCAAATCTATCAGATAAGCCATACAGGAGAAGTGGTTCACAAGCTATTTTACACCCTCCACACCTCTTAGACATATAGGAGAAGCGTTCACAAGATTTTGGGACAGACAGATGGGCGGCCAAACAGTCGGACGGACGAACAAAAAGTACAAAAATAATATGCCCCCCTAGAAGATGGGAGACATAAAAATGATGTTTACAGACAAACGGACAGAACACGGTTATTCAAGTATACCCCCCCACCCCCCCCACCCCCAATTTCATTTGTGGGGGATATAAAAATCCCTACCCATAGGATCATGAAATTAATGCGCTCCTTTTGTATCAATTACATTAAAGCAGATGCTATTTAAAAGTTTTACACATAAACTCTATATACCAAGTTTGCCTCTCCTCTGCAGTCAGAGCCTTTACTCAAGGGATCATGGAATTTCGTAGAGATAGGTTTTCCTCACCTACATGACTAAGGATTTAGTTGTTTGTTTTTTTTTACAGATGTGCAGTGGTGAATAAGATTTGTGAAAATCGACCAATTGTTGCCACGCTCCTAAGACCCTCGGATGTAGGAGTCCCGAAATATATAATTTATGCCCCCCTTCCCCGTCTCAAAGAAGCTTCATACTAAAGTTCAAAAGAATTGTACCTTAAAGCAATACAAGCTGTAACTGATGGTATTTTTTGTACTATCCAATTATGCACTAAATAACACCTATCTGTATAAATAATATTATCCCCAATATCTGAAGAAAAATTCAGCAAAATAAACAAAGGAATATTGTTTGAGAGCATACCCACAATGAGCGTTTCGTATTTACCGCCATTACGTCGTATATAAGGAAATGGGAACGCCGAACATAATCGGGCTGCTGAGGCCAAGGTCATATGCATATAAATCCGAGGACTCCAACGACCCAGCAAACTACAGAGTCATAACTATAACAAGCTGCATTGGTAAATTATTTAACTCTATACTTAATAACAGATTAGATTTGTACTTGTGGAAGAATAATCTAATTCATAATTCCCAAATAGGATTTACAAACCATGCACAAACTGCCGATCATGTCTTTATCTTAAAAACCTTGATAGATAAATATTGCAATACCAAAGAAGGTAGGCTTTATACATGTTTCATTGACTTTCGTAAGGCTTTTGATAGTGTAATACACACTGGTTTGAAACTAAAACTGTTGAATATGAATATTGGCAGTTATTTTTACAACATTATCAAGGATATGTACAGGAATTCTAAAGCATGTGTTAGAATCGGAGATAGTCTTACTGATCCATTTTTGATTAACCTTGGTGTAAGACAGGAGGACAATTTAAGTCCCTCTCTGTTCAAAATCTCCATTAATGACTTTCCATTATATCTCGAAATATGTATAGATACTCTATCACTTCAAAAAGAAAATTTAAATTGTTTAATGTATGCAGACGATATAGTAATAATGTCAACATCAGCAGAGGGTTTGCAACAGAGAATAGATATTTTAGAAACATACTGTAATAATTGGTGTTTGAATGTCAATGTTAAGAAAACAAAAGTTATTGTCTTTAACAAGGCTGGGAGAATACTGTAGTGTAAATTTAAATTTCAGAACAAACATATTGAATGTACACCTTATTATAAATACTTGGGTACCTTTTATTATGCATCTGCTAATTTTAGTACCGCTAAATCTGAACTATATAACAAAGCCCTCAAAGGATTTTATAAATTGAAAAAAGACTTTTTATATTTAGCACCAGGAATTAAAACAAGTACTCAGCTCTTTGACCACACAATAAAACCAATTTTATTATATAATTCTGATATATGGGGTGGATACATAGGTTCATGGAATAAATTAAAATCATCACCATTTGATCCAGACAAACTTTTTAAATCACTTCACTGTGAGAAGCTTAATCATAAATATTCTAAATGTATTCTTGGTGTACATAAGAAAAGTACAAATTTTGCTGTACTATCAGAATTGGGGAGATTTCCTCTACATCATGATATTTTGAAATCAATCATTTGTTATTGGTACAAGCTTGAAAACCAAAATGAATTTTAACTACTTAGGATGCTTATCTATGTAGTAAATCTTTACATTTAAACAACAAACTGTCATGGTACTCACTAGTAGAAAAAGCTTTAGAATATATTAAAATTGGATATCCGTTAAGAGATTTTAGTCAGTATAGATTTAAGAAAATTGTAAAGAAATTACTCTGTGATAAATACACTGAAACATGGTACAATTATCGAAATAAATTAATTGATGGGAAACTGTGCACTTATTTTAAGCTTAAGGAGCACTTTGGTTTTGAGAACTATCTTAATAAAATTAAAAAAATTGATATTAGAAGATCTATTTGTAAGTTACGGATATCAGCTCATAAATTAATTATTGAAGTTGGTAGATATTCTGGTATTACTAGGAATGAACGCAAATGCAACTCCGGTTTATTAGGTGATGAGATCCATTTTTTGATTAAATGTGAAAAGTTTGCTGATGAAAGAAAATTCTTTTGTGGTGCTATAGAAAAAACAGTTAAAAATGTTACCAAACTCAATGATGAACAAAAATTCATTTACATACTATGTTCTGAAGAGCCATCCATTCTAAATATAACTGGAAAATTTATTTTGAACAATATATGACACTGTATTTGTGTATAACTATGTGTTATGTAATCACTTCTGTCTTTACTTGTATATGTATATGTACATTATTTGTATGTATTTTCATGTTGCCCCTTGAGGGCCCTCATGTCGTTTGTTTTAAAATATTACATCGTTTCATGAACGACAAGAAGTACTACAAGTGTTAGAAAGTAATAATTACGCAAATGTGTCACTCAAATGAAATTTTGATAGTGAAATTTCTATATAATTGTCTTAAAATCTCACACGTGATCGGTGCCTCTCTCTCTCTCTCTCTCTCTCTCTCTCTCTCTCTCTCTCTCTCTCTCTTCCAACTGGTGACCTCCAAGGTCAATGCACATCGGAGATTACGAGCAGGAATTACTGACAGAATGATAATGATTCATGAATCGACATTTTCTTCTGATTTGACGGGTTTATTGCATCAGATTCATTCTGATTCTATTAAGTTATATATTTTCAATCACAAATATGTTAAATATTTGTTCTTTTATTTTTCAATTTATTTGCTGTCAGTTACACTTTGTATTGCTTTGATCACTGACCATTTTGACCTCACTCTGGTACCAAAACCGATCGTGAAATTTTAAATTTTGGTAAAGGGCTACCTGCCTCTTCAAAATGAAAGATCTAAATACCCATTTACTTTTAATGTATTATCAATATCATTAAAGAGGAACTTATTTGTTTTCTACATAAACACTATATACATGTACCTAGTGTGGCTCTGTCAGAACCTCTACTCCGAGGATCATGAAATACACAATTTTGGTAGAGGCCGTCCTGCTCTACAATACTATGCATTTCAGTTCAAATGTTCAATTTTTAACGGACGACACAGACTAATTGCAATAGGTCATCTGAGTGAATCAGGTGACCTTATAAAAATGCTCTGTGTTAATATTTGCTTTTCTTCTTGACATACCTCTCACATTTGGGGGAATTGGGGACTCTGTCAGTTTCGCCATTTTAACTACAACAAAGAAAACATACTGATTTACTTAAATCACAAGATACTCTATCAAACATATTTATACCATGTTTGAATAAACACCAGTCATCTAACTGCAATGGTACGATGATAGGTATTATATCAGAGGAGTGTTTATATAAATACATATTATATCAGATGAGTGTTTATATGAATACAGAGTGCAGTACTTATCCATTATATGTAGGTTAAGTGTCAATGTCCAGTTTCTGTGTCTCGGGGAAAATGTCATATTTCATTCTGTACTGATGTAAAGCTTCAAGTTATTTATGTACATGAAAATGGCTGTCAGATGTTCATTTATTGTGTATTTCATAATATTTCATTCAGTGTTGGATTGGTCGCAGTAGCTCAGTGGTAGAGATTTCGTTTCGTAATTAGGAGGTTCTGAGTTTGAGCTCCGCTTGTGCCAAGCAATCAATCATTCAACCAACATATTTCAGTACTGCTATGAAGCTTTAAGCAATATATGGCCCTGAAAATGGCTGTCAGATATTCATTCATTGTGCATTCTATCATAATATTTCATTCAGTACTGCTCTGGAATTTTAAGGTATTCAATGTATAATGACCATATTTCATATCTAATAAATGGATGGTGGAATTTTTGTAATCATGGTATCATTTTGAAGGGTTCATCAAATAAAATTAATCCACCATACGAATTTTCTAAATTTTGTTTACTGCTTGATTTATTTCACCTAGAATTTAACATTGAAGTATATGGGAAAAGCATGTTTTATTACAATATTTTAAAAACAAATTATATTTTCATACAAATCTCTTGGTAGAAAGTTACAAACACTTTCTCTTAGTGAAAATATGAAATAAAATTAATCATTAACCACACACGTTTTTAGAAAATTAGATTGTTCTTATTGTTACAAAGGGCAGACAACTCTTCCAAAACGTCTTAAGTGCGAAAAGGTCAGCTTCTAATCATTTACCAGTCATGTGAATTTCATCTGCTTCACTTTAATCACTATTTAACAATAAACATTTATGTTGATCTAAATCCTTCAAAATTGTTCATTATCCTTTCATTATACATGGAATACCTTAAGCTATATACTAAAATGAACATGGCTGTCAGATGTTCATATTTTGATATTGTCTAGATCTCCAGTTTTTAAATTTAAGTATGTTCAACTGTAATATGAATGCTATTCTGTGACCTTGAAATTACCCTTATGTACAAAAGGTGAGAATAATAGAATGAATTGAGTGTAAATAACATTTTTTTCTCCATCGATTGAATTCTTTTACACAAAGATAAGATGAGGATTATTAACAGAAAGTTTACTTGGGAAGGTATGGTTTTTGTGCTGTTGATCGTTAATTACAATGAATTAGTCCAGATATGATGACGTTTGATATGTTGGATCAAATAATAATGGTGTCATTAATTTTAGTGTATGATGTGTATATTCAGTGTTTACCGTATCAACAAACATAAAGTTATATACTGTACCATCCAACTTCTCCACTCTCTCTGATGTGTCTTCTATCCTCCCTGTAAAGACATGATGACAAATATTTACTAAGAAACGGGTAATCTGAAATTGCTGTCCAATACTCTGAGAATCTTGACTTACTCTTAAGGTTGACCACCATTTCCCTCGTCTTGGTATCTTCTTCCACCTGCTTCCTCAGTTCTTCTTCGTACTGTAGCTCATTTTCAGGGTCCATCGACTCGTGACGTAGGAAATCGACCTCCTTTTCATATTTGTTTCCATTCACAAGGAAGGCATCCAGATCCACCATAACTGATCTAATAGTGGACCAGATGGAGTTAAAGTCCACGTTTGACATGGATAGATCACATGAGTGAACACAACGATTCCGGACCAATCGAATTCTCTCGACGTTGGCCGATAGACTCGAGTCACGGGAGTCGGGATCGTTGCCCCAGCCTTTAGAGTGAGGAGATATGTTGGTTATGTTTCGCAATAAGATATACAATAATGAGATGTCCATGTCATCATATCGTCCTGTATAATTTCCAAGTTTTGGTAAAATGAGGTTTCGCTGAACTGCCGTCAGTGATGGAGGAAGATTGAGTTTGTTTAGTTTGACAACATGGGGGAATGTGTGTGGCGGGACGTAGTGACGTAGTGTGTCCCGGAGTCCATCTGTACAGGGCCCAAGTACAACACGGTAAGTTCTGTTAGCATTCGTTGTCTCTGGTGTTGATGAATAAACAGAGCTTGCCATTATATTCTAATCTGTGGGGAAACAAAAACATGAATTAGTGTAATGTGTGATTTTCTATCTATTAACAGAACTTTATTTAGGATTTTAATCTTATAATGGCCAGTTGCGTATCTCTAGATCAGGTAAGAATGGCTCAGCGGCGTCAGGTTTACCCGAGAAGGAATTATGTTGCATGTTATAAAACTGAGCAAGGCTTACCTAAAGCTGGGTATATCGTTTGGAAAATTTCGATACGATACATATTGCAATACAGAGAAACGAAATGCGATTCAACGACACAATAACTTAATTACATTTACACTTAATTTTGAGGATTAAAATAACTAAATATTAACAAAAATAAAGCCTCACCCTTTCCCGTTTGTTTCATCTGTACTTTATATTGTTAGCTTCAATTTATCACAAAAGACAATCATGCATGTGTTTATTATTTATTTGCTCTGGCTTTAAACAAGCCGTAGTTGAAAACCCGCTGCGAGTCTGAAGCAACAGAGGATTTTTTTCATCTATTTGTTCAAATATTTCTCAAATTTATCCATGCGAAAATCATAACTGCAGATCACGTTAGACTATACCGTTCATCCACAGGGGCCTCTTATCCTCCGTGTTCTCTATTACACATATAACAAACACATTTACTGTGTGTAATAGAGAGCGGAGATATCCCTGTGATTCATAGACATATTGTTCAACATCTTTCTGGCAGCTGGATGGTTTCATTGCAAAATTTAATGTGTTGCTAAATTAGCTATACCACCAGAGCTTAAATTGTGAGCTCTCTTCCACAATGTTACACTTTGTTTTGTTTTTTTTGTTTTTTACCAGGCTAATATCTTGATTGATTGATCATGGGTTTACACCGTTTTGGCAATATTTCAGATATTTTATGGCAGTGCTAATATTTTGAAAACTGAGACTACGGTACCGTAACCATGGCACAAATGTGACACTATATATGTTTGTTTTGCATTTACAGAACAAATGGCATTTAGGTAGTTCGTTCGTATATTTCTAATTTATTTCTTAACTTGCTCGAAATCTCACTGTAAGAATATGTTAATAACAACTTTTGATATATCAAACGATATGGGGCTCACTGTATCAGTTATGATATTGCCCAAAGCTACAAATTTATATCAATAATCGGTATGCTGATCTAAAGACCTAGGCTTACCTAATCTTAAGATTTGCACAAAGTAAGATATTGAGAGCTAGGAATTTGTCAAATACAACAGCTTGAAAAGTCAGTTTTACTAAAACTTAATGAATCTCGATCAACAAGATATTTAAAACTTTATATAGTATTGAAAACAAACAGAATGATGTAAAATGGCACGTAGAAAATGCAAAACAGGAAAAAATAGCAACAAAATCAAGGTCCATTAATGAATCTGAAACCACTGAAATAGCGCTAGCTGTCCATCAATCTTGCATGAGAAACGTTTTATCAATTCTTTAAATAAACCAGATAAATGATATACTAATTCTTTAGATAGTCTACAAAATTTAGGTAGCTTAGTATTTACTCAGTAATATCAAACGTTTATGCAAAGGAGACACTCAAAAGTTCTGCAAACTACCATCACCAATCTCACTATTAACTCATTGAAAAATAAACCAAGCAAGTACTGTAGATCCCTTATTTTACACGAGTACTTATTATCGCAAAATCGTCAAATCGCGAGAAAATAAATTCGTGAGTGCTCTGTTAATCAATTGTTTTTGCATGTATTTTAAAATTAGACATAAAAATAAAAGTGAGAAAATATATTTTTTCGCAAGACTCAGTTATGTTTCTTGTGAAATTACGCGATAAATTCTTTGCGTATATTCATGAATTTACAGTATTTGGAAAACCAAAATATGTTTTTTAAAAACTTGGCATTATTATGAAATGACACAAGCCTTGTTTACATATCTATAACAAAGACGAGTGCCGTATTTCACTTGTGCTTCGACAACTGATCCACATAACAATTTTTGCTGACCATCAGATATATACCTTAGATATGCATTGTAAACATTAAAAGTGGAACAAAAGTACTGCAATCGGTACAACATATGCCCGGCGGACAGTCAAATTCCACTTGTAAGCATATTATGCACTCTGAATTGATAAAACACACATTCTGAATAGGAAAGCCTG
Organism: Ostrea edulis; assembly: GCF_947568905.1. Classification (NCBI taxonomy): domain Eukaryota; kingdom Metazoa; phylum Mollusca; class Bivalvia; order Ostreida; family Ostreidae; genus Ostrea; species Ostrea edulis. Next base: position 42,573,661 of record NC_079172.1, read on the forward strand.
GTGTACCAATTAATCCATCTGACAGGTGAACTGATTATGTTTTCTCCGAGAGGGAGGTTGTGACAAAATGTCAGTGCCATATCAGTATCTACATGTACATTTGCATGATGAGAAAAATTCAAGGAAACTATCTTATCTATTTTTAGCCCTTAAGTAGTTCACAGTGCACTAATTAAGTTGAAATATGGAATAGTTACATGTATATATTTCTCTGAGGGGAAGTTTGTGACAAAATGTCAGGGCAATACCTGTATCCACAACAAAAAATATCTGGAAAACTGTTCGACCTACATCTACCCCTGAATAGGTCATGGTGCACCAACCCAGTTGAAATGCTAACTGGACTTGTATTCCGCTCAGAGAAAGCTTGTGATTAAACAGGGCAATATCTGTATCCATAACGAAAAAAATTCCGGAGAACTATTTGATCTACTTTTAGCCCAAAAGTACATGTAGGCCATAGTACACTAATCCAGCTGAAATGCAAACTCATTCTTACGCTTCTTAAAGAAAAACATTGTAACCAAATTTCAAAGCTGTACTATAGAAGCATCCGTTATGGAAAAAAAACATGACGTTGGACTGACACAGACAGACGGACACATCAAATCATTTGAAATGCAAACTGAACTTGTAATCCTCAAAGAGGGACCTTGTGACTAAATTTCAGGGAATATCTGTATCCGTAATGAAAAAAATTCCAAAAAACTGTTTGACCTACTTTTAGCCTAAAAGTAGGTCTAGGATGGACTTATGCAGCTGAAATGTAAACTAAATATATTCCTCCAAGAGGAAGGCTGTGACTAAATTTCAGGACAATATCTGTGTCTGTATAATGAAAAAAGTATGGAAAACTGTTTGACCTACTTCTAAGTCGTAAAGTAGGTCAAGGATGGACCTATCTAGCTGAACTGCAAACTGAACTTGTATTCCTCTTATAGGAAGCCTGTGACTAAATCTTAGGGCAATATCTGTATCCATGCATAATGAAAAAAACAAGCATTCTGAGAGTATTGCATAGCAATACATTGTCCCTTACCGGAGGTAACAATCATTGGACCGCAACAATATTCTAAGTTCATTATGAGACTAAGGTTATGGTTAAAGGGAAGATTGGGAAACCACTATAGTAGGCTGAAGATAGGAATGGTTGGAAATAAACTACTATTCAGGTACAAAGACTAGACCAGGAAAACTTCAAAATCGATCTGTAACTTGTTATGGCAAAGCAATCATCATGATGTACTGAATATCAAATGAATATCTGTAAGGACAACAAAAAAGGTTAGGAAAACTGACAATTCATACTATTTTTCTAAGTCCAAGGGCCATAACTTAGTGAAAAATCAACGGACCGAGACGAAATTTGAACTTGATCTGTAACTTGTAATGGTAAAGCGATGTACCAAATATCAAATGAATATCTGCAAGCATTTCAAAAATAAAGCCGGAAAACTAATAATTCATGCTGCCTATTTTTCTAAGTCCAAGGGCCATAACTTAATAAAAAAAAATCAACGGACCAAGACAAAATTCGAACTTGATTTGTAACTTGTTATGGCAAAGCGGTGTACCAAATATCAAATGAATATCTGCAAGCACATTAACAAAAGTCCGTAAAACTGATTTGCAGGACTGACGGACAGACAGACGGACATACAGACGGACGGAGCGCAAACCTAAAGTCCCCTTCGACTTCGTCGGTAGGGGACTAAAAATCTGGAAAACTGTTTAGCCTACTTTTAGCCCTAATGTAGGTCACGGACGGACAGAGTAATCTATCTGAAATGCAAACTGAACTCGTATTAAGCTTATGACGAAATTTCAGAGCAAATATATGTATCCACAACAAAATAAAGTTTGGAAAACTGTTTGACCCTACTGTACTATTAGACCAAGAGTAAGTCAAAGTGCACTAATCCAACTGAAATGCAAACTTACTCTTATACATCTTGAGGGAGATATTGTGACCAAATTTCAAAGCAGTACACGCATCCGTTACAGAAAAGTCTTGAAAACATGACCACGGACGGACAGCCAGCATGCCAGACAGACACACGGACAGTGTCATAACATATTATGTGCTGTCTAACGACGGGCGTATAAAATTTGAAAATGTTAGTTCAAATCACGTCCAAGGCTGGCCCTTTCATTTGCCTAAGGCGAAAGTTGAGATTGACAAGAAATTCAGTTTAAAGTAATACACACGGTAACTGGTAGTAAATAAGTTGAAAAACAAAAGAACAAACTTAATATATTTGTGATTGAATGTATATAATTTCATAGAATCAGAGTGGATCGGAATCAAGCCATTCCTATCTTATGAAAGAAGAAAAATTATCAATCAACTACCAGAATGCAGACACGAGATGTCATATCTAAATTAACGAGAAATGGGGCTCAAATATTCTGATATAATCTGGGACCGAAGACCAGGGTTTAGTCACGGGACCGAGACCGAAGACTGGGTTTTAGTCCCGAGACCGAAGACCGGGTTTTAGTCACAAGACCGAAGACTGGGTTTTAATCACAGGACCAAGACCGAAGATCAGGTTTTAGTCACGGGACCGAGACCGAAGACTAGGTTTTAGTCACAGGATCAATACCGCGAAGACCGGGTTTTAGTCACGGGACCGAGACCGAAGACCGGATTTTAGGCACGGGATTGAGACCGAAGTAAAAGACGTAAAACTGTAATTTGACAATGTCCGTAACAGAAATAGTTAGGTCTGTCATGTGATTCGCCAATGAAGAAAATAATCCGGTACAGGAGACAACGTTGTTCAAAATAAATACCCATAATTTTTATTTAATGCGTGATTAATGAGAAATGATATATATAATAGTTTAAGTAATAAGTGGTACCACCAATCATGTTGCATACTAAATTGAACTCGAACTCGGTACAAGCTATCGGTACCGACCTACGAAGTGATTCGATATATTTAACTTAATATATATATATATATACGGTGTGACCGTTGGACTGAACGAAGCATGATATGGTCATTGGCGTGTCCCGAGTGATAATCATAATTCCGTTAAGTACGGTACATTATGATTCATTTAAGAATATATATATTTTAAAGAAAGTTTTCTTGCGCTAAACACCCAGTAACATCTCAATATTAAAGGGGGATATATGAGGATAACAGTTATACAGGATCAGCCTATTCATTTAACGCGGGAAATAAAACGCAAGGCGACGTAAACCAAACATTTTGACGTGACATTTAGCCTCGAATTTTTCTCTTTCAAAGCAAACAATTATAAACAACAACAATACATCCCGTTTGCAATTAAAAACGCCGTTAAAACCAAATTAACCAATAAATTCAAAATGGTAGAAAAGTAACCGTAAGAGGGTCAATCGGAACTCCTCGAATGTTTCGTGCACTCGACATAGATGTCTATGTCGAGTGCACGAGACATTCGAGGAGTTCTGATTGGTAAGAGGGTCTGTATCATGATTGCCGAGATTTAGCAAGATTATTAACTTCCGGGTACATCAACTTCTCAGATTGCACTGTGTAGAGAGTGGTATACATAGATATAGCGTTATCAATCGATTATGTGGAGCTTTTAACGAAATAAACATGGGAATTGAAGCATTAGTGGAGTCGTCGAGGATTCTTCGCTTTGTGTTTGACGAATTACGTGTAATAACCGCCAGTGTACAAGCGTCGATGAGGGTACGTCTTGCAGATAAAGTGCAGGTTGGTATAGGCGTAATCTATGAGCTAGAGAGATGTACGATACGATTTTATATTCTCAAATCATTCCAATTGAAAATATGTTTATACTTGAAAATAAAAACGGATTATGCATAAAACTTGCTTTGGCTTTGTGTTTATACGAACGTACGGGGGGGGGGGGGGGGGGGGGGGGAGACAAGGACACTACATGTACATACCTGCAGTGTACAGTTGTATATTCAATAAGCAAAGCGCATTAAATGTGCCTATCTCTATCAGTTACATCACAGAAGGGTTAAAATTGTTTACTATTTAATTATTTTATAGATATGCCTTGAATCTGAGGATAAAGGTGTTGTGCAGTCATCATCAATGTGGATGGCTGATGCCAGTATACCCATAATGGGGCAGTATAAGTGTCGATCTTCATATGACAGCAAGTTTTCAAAGGCAGGTACACAATTTAAAGATAAAAATAATGTCAATACATGTTTGGATCTATATCTATTATGATTATAATATACCCAAAGTAAGTAATAAATGGGTTCGAACTGTGAAGATAAAAATTTTACATGTAGATATGTTGGAAATTTTCAGATATAAGAAGGCAAATAAAACTGATGTCAAATACGCCAGTAGTTGGATAAAACATCCAAAGTCGCCACAGTCAAAGGTCACAGCAACAGTGGAGGAATTAACTGCATCCTCATTCCTCAGGGCAACAGGCCATTGTCAGCAACCCCTGAAATTCTTAATTGAGGCTAAGTGCCCATTTTCAGCTTGAACAATGACAATTAAAGAGGCCTGTGCAAATATTGAGATTTCCCTCGTGGTAAGTCAGCATTATAAATTGAACAATTACCTGTATGTGTACCTAATACATACATGTATATCAACTGTACATATATGTATTCATATATATCATTATGGGTGTATCCAGATTTATTATAACTTTAAAGAAACAATTTTATGAATGAAATACAAATGCCACTTAGGCTTCATTGTGATATTGAACTGTTAATGTTCTTTATAAACTTTACTCGCATCAAGTTTTGAATACTGCAGTACATTTATGTCAAAATAAGTATATGTATGCTATATTATGCAGTATAATACTTTCACCACTAATCAGAACACTTGTAAATCAGGTATATTTTATCAATACATGTAATGACATTTGCCATTTTAGAATGTGATGCAAGGGATGGTTCGCTGCACCTCAAAACAAAATATGAATATTGGCATCAGATTCATGGACAACAACACCTGAAAAACACCCAATGCTGTGATTTGCTAGTGTGGATTCCTAGTGACACTCAAATAGTTCACATTGACATTGATGTATTATGGTCAACAAACATATTAAGTGTGATAAAGTATAATTATAATAATAAAGTATTTTTGCAGTCTGAAACACACAAACACATAATCACATGTACATATACTTTATTATGATATCAGTGGTGCATCTATCAAAGTTATGTAATTACATGTATACTATTGAATAAACATTATAGACAGAGTTTTTCGTATTTTAAATGAACCAAAATATGTATAAACACAGAGTCTAGCTTTACAAAAATCATTAAATTACATGCATTTACTAAAAACAATGGATTTTACTTCTTTTCTTTTTTTAATGATGCAGATTTGAAAACCTTCAGAATGAGAACAAAAGGCTTTATTGTTGATTGTTTGATTGTATATTGTTTAATATATTTCATTCTTATGGAGACGATCCAAAAGGCTTTATATTCATATGAATATAAAAGGCTTTATATTCGTATGAATATGTAGGAAAGTTATATTGCATATATGGTATTCATTACTTTTAACTTTAAAAATTCAAGTGGCAGGTATGTGCAGATGTAAGGTATATATATATTCATGCAATTAATCTAATAAGTTTATAGCATTTATCTGCAATCTCCTTCAAAAGGGTAACCTGCAAAATCACATGTGCCACATAAAGCTGAAATATTTTGTCAGATCAATATCTATAATATGATACGATATGGCTAAGGATTTTTTTTTTAAATTATTCTCTCATTTTCCCATCCAACATGTATTTTGCATCTGGAAATTTTATAGCAAAGTTGTGCATCCTCTTTTGAGAAATGGGATTTATTTGTAAGAAAGAGTGGGATATTAAGTGTCATGTCATTTGGAAGTTTGTCAAATATACAAAATCCTTTGTCTGCCAGGAATATATCACCAACTTGCAATTTCTCTAAAATGCCACAATGGTTCACAATTGCCGAATCAGATTTGTATCCAGCATAAAGACTGGAAATGAGCTGCATTAGGTGTAATACACATTAAAGTCTTTTCTTTGTGGCGACTCTTGTAGTTACTGTAAGCGAAAGACTGGCTATTCATATCAATTTGGTCATATTATGTCATTTCCGTTGCATCCATTGCAATCTACAATTCTTCTAACTTTGGTATTTCAGTTGAATGGACACTCCCAACAGTGTTCATGATTCCTTCAAACAAAATTTCATGAACATATGAAAAATATCCGCAGAAAATGGTGTATACAGCAACATTTATACCCCCAAAAAATTACTAGGTAATTGAATATTGTGAAATCTGCGCTGACCTGTGAAATTGATAACTAGCCAGTGTATAGAAAGTGCATTGTTCATTTTTCCTGAACGAATTGTAAAAACATACCTTTTCAGGGTCTTTTAATTATGATGTTCCCAATTGTCATGGATTGTTTCCTTTAATTAAGGACGGAATTCTTAGAGAATTAGACTACTTTGCAAGATTATCAGGGCTTAGAATAAATTTTCAAAAAAACAAAAATGATATGGATTGGTAGTAAAAAATTCTCAAAAGATTTATATCATCATTCTAGGTGGAAGTGTGAGCGGAATAACACCACTTTTGATCTTTTAGGGATTAAATTTTCATTGGATTTAAATAACATGATCAATCTCAACTATCTACCAAAATTAAATGATATTAAAAAAAAAAGTATTAAATCAATGGAAACGACGAAAATTAACTCCCATTGGTATAGTAACTGTAATTAAAACACTAATTATCCCTAAACTAAATCACTTGATACTTACTTTACCCAAATTGTAAAATTGTAAAATTGTTCAGAAATTGTAAAAATATTCGAAGATGAAATTTATCTTTTTCTTTGGGGAAGTAAAATCCACAACATAAAAAATACTCTCTTTCAAGATTACAGAGATAGTGGCCTTAGAATGGTTGATTATTCCGAGTTTATTTTTAGCATTAAAATCAAGTTGAATAAGAAGATCAATTCATTCAGATTCAAAGTGGGTAAAATTACTTAAAGCACAATTACATACAGATATTAAAAATCTTTGGTTAATGGGTCTAAACTTTTACTCCACAATTATGTAAGAAAATAACAAACAATTTTTGGATTGACGTCTTTAGAAGTTGGCTTGAAATATGTCATATAGAACAACATACAAATGCAAATATATTTCAAGAACACATATGGTATAACCCAAGAATCACTATGGGAAGTCCTCTGTCTTTCTTAAAAGTTATTTTTATGCTGATTTTGTTTTCATAAGTGATTTGTTTGACTTAGAAAGGAATTTTTTAAGCCTCGATACCGTTAAAAAACTTCATGTAAAAACAAATTTTGTTGAATATTGTGGTCTGAAACGGGCAGTGATGGACAGTTTTATGAATAGAAATCAAAATGATACTATGCTTTCCTATGGACCAATTATGCCTAGCTCTATGAGAATATTCTAAATAAATATGAAAGGATGTAAAGATATGTATAATATTCTAATCGATAGAAAGAAAGAAAGAAGTACTTCAATATTAAAATGGAATGAATATGGATATCATTTCAATTCAAGTGAATGGAGCAAAATTTTTAACTCCCTTTTAAAGTCACACAAGAATCAAAACGTCATTGGTTACAGTTCCAAATTTTACATAGAATAGTTCCCACAAATTCATATCTTATAAACTTAAGATTAAAGAATCCCCAACATGTTGTTTCTGCAATAATGAAATTGAGTCAATTGAACATCTATTTGCTGAGTGTTATCTAGTAGAAATTGAATCATTTGAACATCCATTTGCTAAGTGTTATCTAGTAACGGAGATTTGGAATGATATTGAAGAGTGGCTTTTATACAAGTTTAGAATATCTTTATCTTTTGACAGAACAACAATATTATTTGGTAAACATAAGAACAAAATTGCTTATAAAGTACAAAATTTTATAACTTTGATAATAAAGAATTATATATTTTCGAGTAAGTACAAAAGCCACCCTTTGCTTAGTACAAGGGCTCTAAAAGCAATTATTGAAGAAAGAATCATGATAGAAAACATTTTATTGTTAAAACAATGTAAATATACAGAGTTTAAAAACAACTGGCAGTATATATGTGATAGGTTATAATTTATATGTATTCATTAATATTTCTATTAGAAAACTAATTTTGCTTACTACCCCCCCCCCCCCTTGAACATGTGCCCCATTTATATTATATTATTATTATGGGTTTTTTTCTTTCATTTATTTAACTTTCTCTCCTCTCTTCTTTCCTTTCTTCTTTTTTTTCTATTCTTTTTTCTTCTATATTTAAAACAACTTTCACATTAACGCGTGTACATATCTTTTATGGGTGTGTTGGTGTACATACAGTGTATGTACATGTATATATATGTTTGGAGATGTGTATATGTATGTAGATGAATATATGATATATTAATTTGATATAAAATGTGATAGTTGAATAAATATTACAAATACATGTAAACATTTTTTATACCCCCCAAAAATTACTAGGTAATTGAATATTGTGAAATCTGCGCTGACCTGTGAAATTGATAACTAGTCAGTGTATAGAAAGTGCATTGTTCATTGTTCCTTAACGAACTGTAAAAACATGATACCTTTCCAGGGTCTTTTAATTATGATGTTCCCAATTGTCATGGATTGTTTCCTTTAATTAAGCAGGTATATTTCTCACTTCAAGTTTACAACATCTAAGTCTTCCAGGGAACCTGTAAGAACAAAAACAATACCATTATAGGATGTGGTGTGCATATAAATTTAGATAACACAGAAATGAGAATGAAGAAAATATAGAAAAACCACCTGACACTAAACTGAACAACAACAGTTGTAACTTCCTGGTTTGATGTACTAGTATCTGGTATTGACAATACTTGTATCGTACACTGTATCTTTTTAAATGTTGAGGGTTTGATGCTGTATACTCGTGATCATGTAGATGCACTTCATTGTTGTCTGGTACAATTATATTGGTAGCGGTATCAACTTCGGTTCCTACATGTACGTTTGAAGCGGATGATTCTGCTTCAGCAGGTTTCGTAATTTGTGTCTATGAAAAAAAGTAATATACCTTAAGTTGCTGTTTTTATTGACTTAAAGTGGCTCACTACACAACAAAGTTGTAGTTTCTGAAATCAGCACAGAATATGAGTGTTACAATCATTCTTATCAAGGCCATGTGTCACTTTTACATAATTATACAATAAAGATATATGCCAGTTCTCTTGAAACACAATACAAAATTTAATCATACAGGAGCCTATATACAGGCAAGTCGTATCAAGGGTGTCCTGTCAATCCTTTCCCCTTTTTCTAGCTAGGTTATTTTTCTGAGCTATATTGATAAAATATATTAGTGTCCCTTCCCCTTTTCTGGCAGAAGGGAATTATGTAGTAAAAGATGTTACTAAATGTTGGAATCAATAACGCCCCCAATTTATGAAATTGTATTTTTTTTTTCATTTTATTTTTTATCAGTTCGTGTTTCAAAATCTTTTGTAGGCCTACTCCCCCTCTGAAATATCTATACAACACGTCCAGTATATTCTGTCAGTTTATACACACGTGTGTTAATTTGACATGATTATTCGTTGAATTATGATAATATTACGTACCTACATCTTTGTATCCACCGCTTCCTTACTGTAGCATCGACTAGGAACTTAAATAAGCTACATGGCAGAGTTTTCCCAGTCTCGTGTGTGCAGCCGATCGCTAAACAATACACCAAATTACATATTGGCGCTGACTCACTGTTACGATTGTATATATTCCAGACGTTGTTGTACCCGGAAGTAGTAAAAACGAAAGTGAAACCAAACGAGAATTACAGACCCAAGTATATCGTTTATTTAAAGAAACTCATGAACTCGTTCATCTATTTAGTCGTGTTACTGTTTTTCTATTTGATGATTGGCTAAGAACTATAAAAATAATAATCATACCACTCATGTTTAAGAAACTGGGTGTTTGAATTACAAATTACACGTCAGCCTTGTATTTTTCGCATTCAAAATTAAAACACGAATAACTCTAGAAGCAGCTAATGAACAAATCAATATGGCGGTGCCCATATGGATCTCAAAATTTTCAGTGAACGTATGTAGAGATTATTTGTATTCATTTGCTGATTTTCTCATTTTTTTTTTTACACACGTGTTACCTTTAGAGCCTTGCTTCGCTTGGCATAAGCAGGACCAGTCCAAACTATTTCTACCTATGTAGCTACTTATAGCTACTTAGGTATTTAAACCTACTCCAGGTAGCTATTTTTACCTACTTTTTCCTTTACTTGCATTTCGTGGCCAAACGCAGAAACGGCGCTATTTGGTGTGTACCAAATTGGCGGGGCGGGTCACTTACACTGACGACAAATACCACAAAAATATTGGACAAAAATAATGTACGTGATAAGAAGTTTAGAATGTCTTACAAATCTGTATTAAAGTTTACCTTCATGCAGTTTTACATTAAAGGTTTTTGGGGCATTTTTTTATGCATTTCCTCCAGCCTCGTAAATTATTAAAATTTACACTCCGAATTTTGCCGTGCGCATGCACAGCATGATATATAATACGACTGACCTGTTTAAAAGATGCGCCTTAATTATTATTTATATTTCTAAAAACAGGTAAAAGTAGGTAGAAGTAGCTACTTTAAGTAGGTTTAAATACCTTGGTAGATATTAATAGCTACGTAGGTAGAAATAGTCTTTGGACTCGACCTCATAAAGGCGACCTCTCTGTAACTAATTAAAATACTGACCGGTAAATATTTGTCCAGACCAGAAACTTTAATTAATTCATCGGTCCACTTGCAAAAAACTCTGTCCAGTCTTAACGAATCTCGCTGAGATTACACATTACTAATTAAGACATCAAACTGAAAGTAGAATTCCTATTTCGTTCTTTTCATTCATTGATATAATTACCTGAATGTGTCGTCTTTGATAACTGTATATCCTTTTTATCATAAACAGTCAGTTCCCTGTGTTCTTCACAAAGTTCTGATCGACAACAAATATATTTCAGTTACTTGTTTGATCTGCGTCCGCGTGATCTGTTATCAAATGTGACGTATTGGTGGGTGTAAAGGTGCATGCTAGTTCAGATCACTCAGAAGTAGGTTGTCGTTTGGTCGGTGATGACTAGATGGTATCCCTGAAAAGCAGGTGACCCACGAGTTACTTGCCCCTGATAGAAAGATAGGTCGTACATGTATGTCGAATAATATTTCGTAAAGAAATGTGTTTACGATGAAGAAGGCAAAGAAAATTGTTGGGACTTTTTACTAATTAAGATTACTAATTAAACCCTAATTAGCTCAAATATTAAAAATGTAAGAAATAAATAAAGTCAGGGGCGGCTCCAGGAATTGCGGTTACGGGAGTGGCCCATTATGAGGCAGGGGGTCTGGGGGCCGCCTTTAGGCCCCCAGTGGGTCCAGGGCGAAGCCCTGGTAGGGGCCCAGGGGGTGAAGCCACCGGAAGCTCCTGGATTTTACAGTGCTTGAAATATGTCTCTTATTTAGTCATTTGTACTATTTTCTATCATTTTTTATGAGGTGAAATTAATAAAATGACGCAAATATTAGGGTTTTATGGAAAGAATTAAGTTATCCCATCAAAGTAATTCAAGAAATCAAAAGATTTTGTCATTTATTTCTCCGGGAGTGGAAGAAATTATTGCTTCTTATATCGTTTAATACATTTTACTAGACAAGATACCACGATTTACCTTAAATTTGAAAATTTAAATCTAAATTCAAATAGTTAGGGGAAGGGGGGGTAAACTTCTGTAAGTTTCTCTCATCCGACAATGATTACACATTAGTCAAAAAAGGAGAAAGATAAGTGACTGTTACAAATGACGATATTACATTCTAATGAACATTTGACAGTTTTAATCTACACTTTCATTTGTGAATAAACTGTAGATAGGGTATACAGTTTTAATTATACTTGTTTGTTCTAACTTGTTAATCGATTACTTTAAAAAGTCTTAAGTCCTCAGTACCCCCTTGCTTGTCGTAAGAGGCGACTAAATGGGACGGTCCTTCGGATGAGACCGCAAAAACCGAGGTTCCGTGTCACAGCAGGTGTGACACTATAAAGATCCCTCCCTGCTCAATGGCCACAAAGCATCGAACAAAGGCCTAAATTTTGCAGCCCTTCACCTTTGACGTCTCCATATGTGTGAAAGATTCTCGAGCGCGGGACATAAAACAATATTTAATCAATCAATCAATCGATAGTTTAAGGGGGCGTTGTGGGGGGTGGGGGGTGGGGGTGGGGGTCGTAAAACTATGTGAATTTAGTTGGGTTTTTTTGTGTGTCAGACATTGAACTTTTGATCTCTCCCCTAAGAAGTAGACAAAGCAACGAATGCAACATGGAAAGAAATACTATTTGATAAGAAGTCTAATTAAAAACGGTACTGATGTTACCTAGCGGTGGTCAGATTAACATATCCGTAGAAATGATTTTTAATAGATATTGAAAGTACAGACGGGTAATTTTTATCTGAAGTTAATCATAGAAATCATTTTAATTACCCCCCCCCCCCTCATTCAGTACACAAAATCAACACAAAACTTTCATTAAACATTATAACTCATAAAAATGAGCATTCCTCAAATTCTGCCTTTCAGGGATATCGAGTTAATTATTAAGGCCAAACTAACTCCGGATCCAGGGCGATATAAACATTTACTTTTGAGGGATACCACATAAGCTTTGCCACCCAACGAATACATATCTAGACCTGCCTTCTCAGGGATACCGAATTAATTATCAAGGCTCAACTAGCCCGGTTTCCCGGGCGATATAAACACCTACTTTTGAAGGATACCAGATAAGCTTTGCCACCCAGTGAGCTCTATGCTAGACCTGCCTTTCAGGGATGCCAAGTTAATTAATAGGGCTCAACTAGCCCATGTTCCCGGGCGCTAAAGTCACCTACTTTTGAGGGATACCAGATAAGCTTTGGCACCTAGCGAGCCCTATGCTAAACCTGCCTTTCTGGGATACCGAGTTAATTATCATGGTTCAACAAGCCCGGGTTCCACCGTTAACAAATGTCATCCATCCAAACGTCTCTTTGTATGTCTCTTTTTGTTTCCAGGACCACCCATCCACCAAACCCTGGACGTCGGACATTTTTTTAACAAATCATGTTCATGCAATCTAAGGGTTTGAAATACTGTAAATTACAGAGAGATCAGTTCAATGAGACCACTGCATATACAGTTATCATTTCAGTTGTTTCTGGACACCCTCAATACTCCAGTGCGACTCTAATTCAGGGTGGCGGACATCAACGGGAGTCGTTAAGGTGGGGTTTTACCCCTACCGATACGAGGAAAATTTCAAATGCTCTGCCAACAAAAAAGAGGGTTACGCCCCTCCTAAATCTGCCACTGATGTAAAGTTGGGTTGTCAGACAACGGATATGGGTATGATCCATGTTCGCTGTGAACTTCAACGGGTGCCTCCAATTGAAAATGTTTATAAAACCTTCTCTCAGATTTCTTCTTATAAGAAATACATTTTTTTAATCGACAGTAAACATTGCAAGTAGACTTACCTTCATGGAACATCTGTCAAGACGTTTTCGTCTTATTGACTGCAACTTTTCCTTTATAGTCTGCACTGAGAGTTTTTGATTACTAGTGCCTGAATATACAATTTTTAAACTAATTTTGAATAACATGGCCCCATGAATCAACTTTGAAATCATATAACGTTTAAAATCAATTTCACTAAACAAATAAAATTTTCATAATGTGTTTGTAAACCTAGTTATATTCTGAAATGTGCGATTTCATAAAATTACGAAATCAAGTCTCTTCTCAGTTTATGGTTTAGTGGCCTAGTGTTAGATCCATATCATTCTTTTATCTTTTAATGGAAAACAATTAACATATATACCTGCGCTAGTACTTAGTAAATTACATTTATTTGGCAAATCTACCGGTACATCCTGCTTTTTTTTCAAGCAAGATCAGAAGGGCACCATCGGTCAATGAATTCAATATCTCAGAGTCAATGATTCTGCTTCCGTCCTCAAGGGCAATTTCGTGGCCGGGAATGCCCAGATTTTGAGACCCTAAAATTATGATTTATTTTCCATGTAAACAAAGGTAAATGTAGATATAAACACTCGTCTAATTTTCTCTAAAATCAAATAATACTTTTTATGATCCTTAGCTCAAACGCACTAGCCAAGTGGACTGCACTCGTTTTTTGCTCAAAGCAGGCAAAACAGAACAAGTTTGAGAATAGAAAATGTCATTTATTTAGTAAATGACGAAAAGTATATACAGTACAGGGGGTCATTAAAACCAAGTAAAAATTAAGATCATATGCTGCAAATGACTTGATGACCCCCTGTTACATACATCTATAAAATTAACATTGAGAAAGAGAACATATATACAAAAAATAAAAACATCCGATAGGGGGTCTAACAAGATGACCCCCTATTGCATATACATATGTAAAAAGACTAGCATAAAAATATTGCCTGCCCACAAAAAAGGGTGGGTAGCAACAAGAAATCAAGGCAATGTCAGTTATTTAGTAAATGCCAAAAAGTATATACAGTACATGGAGGTAGAAGGGGTGGACGGCGGGTACAAAAATTGCTGCTCTGAACTAGCGTGGCTCCTGGTACATAGTAAACAAACAGAAAATGACCACGTGACGAATATGTTACATTTGATTGGATGAAATACAGCAAGTAAGGAGAAGGATAAAATTAGATCAAAAACAGCCATTACTCCACACAGACATAAACAACAGGTCAGGGTAAAGTGAGAGACAAATACCTCGCACGTCACATAAAAGTTATTATTTACAATAATCACTGATTCATTAGTTATTTGCATATTGAGAACTCGGCATCTAGCTCCTATTTAGATATCCAAATATTTGATGCCAAGTTGACCGAGTAGTTACCTTTTTTTCTAGCATATATAATATGTAACACAGTGCTTCATTTTACTATTAAATGTCGAGGTTCTGTTGCACTATATAGATATATCACACTGACAGTGGGCATAATTATACCGAGCGAAGCTCGGACAGGCCGAAGGCCCGTCCGCGAAGCAAGGCTCTAAAGGTAACACGTATGTAAAAGAAAAAAGTCAAAATCAGCAAAAGAAAAAGAGATAATCTCTATATACGTTCACTGAAATTTTCGTGATCCATATGGGCGCCGCCATTTATTTTTTCATTACCTGCTTCAACAGTTATTCGGGTTTTATTTTGAATGCCAATAATAGAAGACGTTAACGTACAATTCGTAATTTAAACATTCAGTTTGTTCAAAGTGAATAGTAATATGTTTTACGGCGTGACCGTGTTTGAGGGTGAAGCAAACAAATTTTGGAATTAGTATCTATATCCAAAACAGAACAAAAACAACCCGAAGTTAGCACGAGGACGGAACTGTATCAAAGCATCCTAATTTTGGATATTTGATCCGCCTATATATTGAACGCGGGAAATACAACGCAATTGATGGAAACAGTATATTGTGACGTAATTCGTAATTTAAACACTCAGTTTGTTGAAAGTGAATAGTATAATTATCATTGTAACAGGTTTTAGCAAATAAATACATATAAAACCGTAATACGACTAAATAGATGAACGAGTTCATGAGTTTCTTTGAATAAGAAATATACGATAAAATTAAGGTTACTTTTTTACCATTTTGAATTTATTGGTTAATTTTGTTTAGTTTTAACGGCCTTTTTCATTGCATACGGAATGTATTATTGTTGTTTATAATATGTTTGCTTTGAAAAAGAGAAAAAAGTCGAGGCTAAATGTGACGTCACAATGCACAGTTTACGTCGCCTTGCGTTTTATTTCCCGCGTTCAATGAATAGGCGGATCATGTAAAACTGTTGTCCCCATATAAACTCCTTTAATATTGAGATGTTATTGTGTGTTTAGCGCAAGGACAATTTCATAAAAAATATTTTTTTTTAAATGAATCATAATCTACCGTACTTAACGGAATTACGATTATCACTTGGGATACGCCAATGACCATTCCGTGAAACAGGAGCGTTTGTGGGACTGCAACCGCCACCAAGGGAGTGCCCAGAACCGTGGTGACGGCGACAGTACGCCAACTCAAATGGTCACCGCTAACCAGATTGCCGCAAATCGAAACAGGTGTAAGGTTTCAATGAAGGTTTCAAGGGCACCTTGTAGATTATTGAGAAATAAGTCATTCCCGAGCTGTGACAGATGCACACCATCAGAATGATACAGGTGAACGGGCTTAGCTTCAAATTGTGTGTGTTTGATGAACGCCCCACCCTTTGAAGCTATTAGCCTAATACCCTCCCTGTTAATTCTTGCTCTGGCGTTTTCCATTGCCTGTATCTGTGTAGAATAACGCCAACTAAATCTAGGTAGCAGTGAGGACCACACTAATTTCACACTAGGAAAAAGTTTGGTTATTTCTAGTACAGCAGACTGAAGAAGACTGACCAGTGACCACAGGTTGGTATGGCCTAGGTTGTTTGCCCCACAATGAACAATGATAAGATCAGGAATATCTTGCACCTGCTGTAATATTTTAAGTTTCGGCACCAACTCGTATAAATTCATACCCCCGTAACCTTGCCACCAAATGGTCGTGTTTGGAACGTTAAGGTTTGGTCCCCCTGTCCTGGATCTGGCAGCCACTGCTGCCCTCTTAATAATGGAGGATCCAACAATCCACACTTTAATTGGACCTATGAAAAACTTGGTGAATGTTAGGCATGCAAATACCCAAGGCATATGAACGTTAAGAGATTAGCGAATATATGACTGATATGCAACAGATCTCCATCGACCTGCCGCTTGAATAACTTCGGCTGACATGCCTTGTTGTGCAAGTGTAGTTGCTGCACCAATGCGAAACGAGTGGGATTTGAAGTGCCTACTGTCTATCCCCGCTAAATTAAGCGAGCGTGACAAAACTGAGGTAAACTGGTAACGAGTAAGAGGCTGACCAGAGTAATGACAAAATAATGGCCCCGCTTTCGGTGCCCTAACCTCCATATAATCGTGCATGGCCTGTATTGGACAAGTAGTTCCGGTCATCTTATGTACTGTCAATGTGGTGCCCCTACCTAATTGGTCAGTTTTCGAATATCTAATGTGAATTGTTAAATAGTTAGTGTGCAGGGAAATGTCCCCAGTATGTAAAACCCGATCCACAGAATTGCCCTTTGACAAAGCAAATTCCCCTATCCTAAGCAAGGCATTAAAAGCTAGTGAGAATGATGCTTTAAAAAGAAGGGTCTCATACGTGCTAGAGCATACCACCTGTAATTTATTTATGATTAGTTCCAAAATGCCCAATGTGATAGGTAAACGGGCATCCGATATTGAATTTGTGCGCTTCATACCCTGCAACAATTTCTGCACTATAAAATGCTTAGTCGGATCCGCATTCCAGTGGAGTTTGCAATAAAAACTAATGGCAGAGATGTATGCTTTAGCTGTGGATTGCTTGTAACCATTTATGGATAAATGTGCAATAAATGTATTGATGTGAGCATCCGGTGGTGGCCATGTGTTAGGTAGTCCCTGAATGCTACGGAAATGGTTGAATGCCTGAATACCCACCATATATGCTTGGTTGGTGTTTGCTGACAAGGATGAGTGTAAAAGGCGACTTATTTCACTTGACAAAGCAGCCTCTGGAACGAAGCTGGGATTAGCTGAGGGTTGTGGTCGGCTGTAGTTGCCAGGTTCCTGAACAAGTCCCACTGCTTGCGAGATATAGAATCAGCAATTTTATTTGTTTTCCCAGGGATATGCTGGGCTTTGAACTGAATATTGAAGTGCAATGTTTGAAGGATAAGTGGTCTAACAAACGACATGACCCGATGTGACTTAGATGACTTTTGTTAAGAATGTGTACTAAGGCCATATTGTCCACATGAAATAGTATCTTTTTGTTTTGCAACCTACTGCCCCATACTGATATGGCTAGCACAATGGGCACAAGTTCTAAAAATGTGATGTCTTTCAAGATGGAAGTAATGGTCCAATCATGTGGCCATTGAAGGTAGGTCCACTGACCCTGAAAATAACACCCGCAACCTAAACTAGATCCACCTGCACTGTCCGTGAACAGTTGTAAAGTGTTCTGGGTGGCCCACTCTCTCTCTCTGGGAAATACACTACACCATTGAATCCCCTCAAAAAACTTATCCATGTATTCATGTCTTCACGCATTGAGTGATTGATTCTGATATGATGCGATGGCTTAGTGGGACCAATCGTGGCGTTGTAAAATCTACGGTTGAATGCCCTGCTACCGGGTATTGCTTTGCCAAAAAAATTTAACTTGCCCACCAGGCTCTGAAGGGTAGATAACTTAATTTTATTTTTCGAGACCCAGAAGAGTAGGAGATTCATGAGTTCGTCAACCTTTTCTCGGGGTATTCTAATTTGCATTTTGATAGTATCAATCTCCAGACCGAGAAATATTAAACAGGTAGTGGGTTGAACAGATTTATCCTGGTTCAAAGGTATTCCCATCTCGACACACATAGACTGAAATGTATGCATAAGGACATGACAATGGCTTATATGCGCACTGCCTGCAAAAATAAAATCATCCAAGTAATGGTGAACCGTTTCAATCCCTGATTTAGCTATGACCAACCACTCTAAAAATGATGAGAACATTTCAAAAATTTTGCATGAAATAGCGCAACCAAAAGGTAAACACTTATCAATATAAAAAATGCCATTCATATGCAAGCCCAAGAGTTCGAAATCAGCTGGATGAACCCGAATTAACCTGAACGCACTTTTGATATCAACTTTTGCAATGAACGTCCCCTTGCCCAGAAGACTAATAGTAATGGTTTGGACTTACAGTATCGAATGAGGTATACTTAACAGATGTGTGAACCGGGTCGATATGGTGGTTTATACTATTTGACGGTGGGTAAGAAAGATGTGTGATCATGCGCCAACCGCCATCTGCCTTCGGAACGACACCTATTGGGGAAACGTGTAAATTATGCAATGGGGGGGGGGGTGGTCAAAAGGACCAGCCATTCGCCCTTCAAGCACCTCTTTATGGATTTTTTCTTGCAACACCTCTGTGTGCTCAGTGGCTGATACAAGATTACTACAAAACAATGGCAGTCGAGGACCCGAATACTGCAATCTAAACCCCCGAATTAGACCATTTTTTAATGAAATAGCTGATGTAGTGTTTGGGTATGTGTGGAGATAACTAACAACTATGCTAGTATTTATTGGCGAATTTGCCAGGGCCCATATATCCAGACTGCTGTCTGGTTTGGCTTGGGATAAAGGATTGTGACTGGTTGCTATTGGCCCGAAAGGGCTGATTGTTGCTTGGTCCCACTGGTTTGCCCGCCTTAGCCTGGGTTTTAGCACAATCACTTGACGGATGGTTGTCGCCACACTTAAGGCAACGGTGTAAATATCTACACTGAATCTTGTGGCACGACCCCTTGTAATTATAATCAAAGCACTTGAGATACTGATTTGATGGTGGCTGAGGGGATGGGGTGTTTGAAGGGGTCATGTAAATGAGCCAAAGTTCTGCATCAACCCTGCCCCAGTCCATAGACGGATTAGTTGCCATTCGCAAGCGAAACTGCTCGTCATAATTAGGCCAACCCTGTGACTTTTCTGCCCCCAGTCTAACGTCGTGGACGTACTTTAATAATTGCTGTGTTTTTTTCTGGATGAGCAGCAATATATATGCTAGTAAATATGAGGAACGCATCTGTCCAGCGTTCAATAGTAGTGATTTTGTTTGATTGCTTAGGATGTGCAATAATTTGGCCAAATTTGTTGACTGAGAGAATGGATGCTATCTGAGAATTACTGCTGCCACGTACAAGCAAAGTGGCTAAATTAACAAATTCACCGTTGACTATTTTATGTTTAGTGTGGTTATCAACATGATATGCCAATGGGGACTGGTTTGAATTGATCATTGTAGGTAACGGTTGTGGGCCCTGATTAAATTCATTGTGCAAAATATCATTACCTGTACTCGGCGTTAATTCTACCCCAGGCTGCACCCGCTGTGGGGGTTGAAAGTGGTCTTTGGGCCGGACGACAGGTATCTGAGGCTGGACGACAGGTATCTGTGGTTGGAATCCGCCATGTGCTACACTGGAGTCAGCATTGCTCCTCCGTGTCCTGCGATTACGCCCTGTCTGTACTGCCTGAGCATGCTGAGACTGGTCCGACGTCGTGGATCTGGGTGCCCCCCATTTTGATTTGGTCTTGGGCATATTTTAAAGTGTTATGGATAGAATTGATGCTGCACCAAATTGATGACCACGCCGTTTGGAAGAATGTTCCGAAGAATGTTCCAGAGAATTAAATTTCCCGGAATAAATAAGACCCCCCCCCCTTTCCCTTTTAGTAAAAACTGACGAGGATACAGTTACGGAGATAAATGCGCATATCCAAGACAAGCGTGGATATGCGATATTATTTGAATATTTACGTTCGTGTTGTCCCTGTAGAAGAATGTCTGAGTATGAGCCGAAATACGTTGTTGTCAACACCGTGGTATATAAAGAAGCCAAAAAGCTAGTGACTAAGTTTAAAATAGACACAATCACTAAATTTACAATATTTAGGCGAAATAAAGGATTTAGTCATGATCTGGATTGTAAGTACTGGATGTCGTGCAATTATGTATAAATTCCTAATGTTCAGCCAAGCTCTGACATAATTAAATAATTCCTCTCGTTTCTAATTGGTTGAATTAATTAAATGAAAATACCAACTAAAAAACCAGGTGTATGCAATGATTTTACATCTGAACTGCACCATAGCAGACACAAGTTCTATTACACATTAAAAACATGGTCACATATTGCTTTGGGAGCTCGAGGACAAGGGACAAGAAGAGGGTGTTAAAGTACCCTGTAATGGCACACCATTCATTATTCTTGGTTTTGATGTCAGAGAATGTCACTTTGGGCCGGACAGAAATACTATGAGAAGGTACTCGCACTGAGTTTATATGCTACTAGCTGCAATAATGTAGCCCTCTCTGATTTTTTTTTTTTTTTTTTTTTTTAGGGAGAGGGCTACAACTCCTTAGGATCTCCGTAATGATGCAAATGCGGGAGTGATTCACTCCCGCAACATTTGCGCTCATTCTAAACATTTCCTGACTTTCTTTACGTAAATAAAATGATATTCTATGTTTCTTAGTCAATATATAAATTTACAACCTGCAACTTTAGATTTGTGAGGCTCTATTCTACCGTTTTCAACAATTTCGATAAATTCCAATTTCTCGATTCATATCTGTGCGCCATGTTTGATGTACTGAAGTTTCAACTTCCGGTTGTCAAGTCATTTGCATATGCCATATAAGGTGGTATTTACATCAATGGACAAGTATGGAGGCGAAAGCTATTTCGTCGGTATTGAGAAGGTTTGAATTCAATATCAAGTTAAAAACCGAACAGCAGAGTGTAAATTCTTTCTGCAACAATATGATTTTCCTTTCTTTGTCGGAATGGCTCGAGTAACTACATTTTCGCGCTGATTGTCAATGTTTAGGCTTTTCATTAGATCCACCTGCGAGATCTCGCGATAACAAGCATGGCGGAGCAGACGAAGAATTTTGCATGCTGTACATTATATTTAATGAAAAACACCTTTATTAGACATGCCCGAGCACAAAGTTGGTACTCCTTTTGGTGTAAACAACATTTGGGACTAAGACACAGAGTTTATTATCGGTTATTCATAAAATTATTTTGCACCATTACGGAGATCCTATGGAATTGTAGCCCTATCCCGAAAACGTCAGAATAAAAAAAATTTGGATAGGGCTACATTATTGCAGCTAATATGCTACATGTAATTTTCTTCAGGATTATTTCATTGAATTATTTTGAGATGCATTTCTAACTTTGAATATGTTTTAAAGATCGGTAAAGTTGGCTACTAGTAACCAGCTACTAGTAACTGGCTACTTAAAAAGAGAAAAGTTGGCTACTAGTAGCCAGCTACTTGAACCAGGAAAAGTTAGCTACTAGTAGCCAGTTACTAGTAGCCAGCTACTAAAAGTATGAAAAGTTAGCTACTCGTAGCCAGCTACTACAAAATATAAAAGTTATAATTACTGATAGCTCGCTACCAGATAAAAGTTAATGAGTTTGAAAATTATTATCTATCAGATTTATTTCTAAAGAGGACGAGGAGTCGTATGAAATTTCATGCTCAATTATCCCCAATTACATAGCATTGCAATGCAAAATACGAATAAACTTTTTCAACTGAGTGTTTACTTTAAAAGTGATACGGATTGAATTCAGACCTTCAATCATTTGATATACCATCCATTTTGAGATATCTGCTACTTTTACAATTTGATTCGAGTTACCCTGAAATTTCAACATAAGTGTGAATACCGTAAGAAACTTTATGTTTGACTTTATGTTTGTATTAGATATCTGACGAATTTACGACTATACATATGGCAAGAAGTGATAGATGGTGTTTTGGTACTCCACGAATTTTCAGATATCGCTCTTTAGGAAATCAGTTACTTATACATTTTGATTATCGGTACAATGAAATTTCAAGATCCGTGTGAATACCTTAAGGAACTCAGTGTTAATATCATAAATTTTACTAACTTACAACGATACGTATGGCAAGTAGTGATATTGGGTATGGTGATATGTCATCAATTTTCAGATATCACGCTTAAGGAAGTCAGCTACATATACCTTTTGATGGCAGGTAAACTGAAATTTCAAGTTTTTCGCAAATACCTTAAGGAACTCTGAGTTTGTATTAGATATCTGACGAATTTACAATTATCAAAGTGAAGAAGAGTAATATTAGGTATCTTGACATGCCATAAATTTCCAGATATCACGCTTAAGGAAGTCAGCTACTTATACCTTTTGATTCCTGGTATCCTGAAATTTCACGTTTTTCATAAATATCTTAAAGAACCCTGTGCTTGTATTAGATATCTGACGAGTTTACAACTATCCATGTGAAGTGGAGTGGTACTTGGTATCTTGATATGCCATTAATTTTGAGATACCACGCTTAAGGAAGTCAACTACTTATACCTTTTGATTGCAGGTAACCTGAAAATTAAAGTTTTTAGAAAATATATTAAGGAACTCCGTCTTTGTTTGAAATATCTGATTAATTTACCAATGCACATATGACAAAATCTGATACTAGGTATCTTGATATGCCATCATTTTTCAGATATCACTCTTAAGGAAGTCAGCTACATATACCTTTTGATGGCAGGTAAACTGAAATTTCAAGTTTTTCGCAAATATCTTAAGGAACTCTGTATTTGTATTAGATATCTGACTAATTTACAACTACCCACGTGAAGTGGTGTGATATTAGATATCTTGATATGCCAACAATTTTCGGATATCATACTTAACGAAGTCAGCTACTTATACCTTTTGATTCCTGGTAACCTGAAATTTCAAGTTTTCCGTAGATATCTTAAAGAACGCCTTGTTTGTATTAGATATCTGACTAATTTATAACTATCCATGTGAAGTGGAATGGTATTAGGTATCTTGATATGCCATCAATTTTCAGATATCACTCTTAAGGAAGTCAGCTACTTATACCTTTTGATTGCAGGTAACATGAAATTTCAAGTTTTCTACCAATATTTTAAGGAACTCTGAGTTTGTATTAGATATCTGACAAATTTACAATTATCAAAGTGAAGAAGAGTAATATTAGGTATCTTGACATGCCATAAATTTCCAGATATCACGCTTAAGGAAGTCAGCTACTTATACCTTTTGATTCCTGGTATCCTGAAATTTCACGTTTTTCATAAATATCTTAAAGAACTCTGTGTTTGTTTTAGATATCTGACTAGTTTACAACTGTCCATGTGAAGTGGAGTGGTACTAGGTATCTTGATATGCCATCAATTTCTAGATATCACGCTTAAGGAAGTCAGCTACTTATACCTTTTGATTCCTGGTAACCTGAAATTTCAAGTTTTTCATAAATATCTTAAAGAACTCCTTGTTTGTATTAGATATCTGACAAATTTACAACTATCCATGTGAAGTGGAAGGGTATTAGATATCTTGATATGCCATCAATTTTCAGATATCACCCTTAAGGAAGTCAGCTACTTATACCTTTTGATTCCTTGTATCCTGAAATTTCAAGTTTTTCATAAATATCTTAAAGAACCCTGTGCTTGTATTAGATATCTGACTAGTTTACAACTATCCATGTGAAGTGGAGTGGTACTAGGTATCTTGATATGCCATCAATTTTCAGATATCACCCTTAAGGAAGTCAGCTATTTATACCTTTTGATGGCAGGTAACATGAAATTTCAAGTTTTCTACCAATATTTTAAGGAACTCTGAGTTTGTATTAGATATCTGACGAATTTACAATTATCAAAGTGAAGAAGAATGATATTAGGTATCTTGGCATGCCATAAATTTCCAGATATCACGCTTAAGGAAGTCAGCTACTTATACCTTTTGATTTCTGGTATCCTGAAATTTCACGTTTTTCATAAATATCTTAAAGAACTCTGTGTTTGTTTTAGATATCTGACTAGTTTACAACTATCCATGTGAAGTGGAGTGGTACTAGGTATCTTGATATGCCATCAATTTTCAGATATCACTCTTAAGGAAGTCAACTACATATACCTTTTGATGGCAGGTAAACTGAAATTTCAAGTTTTCGCAAATATCTTAAGGAACTCTGTATTTGTATTAGATATCTGACTAATTTACAACTACCCAAGTGAAGTGGTGTGATATTAGATATCTTGATATGCCAACAATTTTCGGATATCATACTTAACGAAGTCAGCTACTTATACCTTTTGATTACAGGTAACCTGAAATTTCAAGTTTTCTACCAATATTTTAATGAACTCTGAGTTTGTATTAGATATCTGACGAATTTACAATTATCAAAGTGAAGAAGAGTGATATTAGGTATCTTGACATGCCATAAATTTCCAGATATCACGCTTAAGGAAGTCAGCTACTTATACCTTTTGATTCCTGGTATCCTGAAATTTCACGTTTTTCATAAATATCTTATAGAACTATGTGCTTGTATTAGATATCTGACTAGTTTACAACTATCCGTGTGAAGTGGAGTGATATTTAGTATCTTAATATGCCATCAAATTTTAGATATCACGCTTAAGGAAGTCAGCTACTTATACCTTTTGATTCCAGACATCTTGAAAAAAGTGTTTTGTATATAGCTTAAGGAACTGTTAGATATCTGACTGTAAACTACTATCCACGTGAAGAGGTATGATAATAGGTATCAAGATACCTAATATCACTCTTCATCACGTGGGTGGTTGTAAGTTAGTCAGATATCTAATACAAACGAAGAGATCCTCAAGATATTTACGGAAAACTTCAAATTTCAGGTTACTTAGAATCAAAAAGTATAAGTAGCTAACTTCCTCAAGGGTGATATTTGAAAATTGATGGCATATCAAGATACCTAATACCACTCCACTTCATATGGATAGTTGTAAATTAGTCAGATATCTAATACAAACTCAGAGTTCCTTAAATTATTGTTGAAAACTTGAAATTTCAGGTTACCTGTAATCAAAAGGTATAAGTAGCTGACTTCCTTAAGGGTGATATCTGAAAATTGATGGCATATCAAGATATCTAATACCATTCCACTTTACATGGATAGTTGTAAATTTGTCAGATATCTAATACAAACAAGGAGTTCTTTAAGATATTTATGAAAAACTTGAAATTTCAGGTTACCAGGAATCAAAAGGTATAAGTAGCTGACTTCCTTAAGCGTGATATCTAGAAATTGATGGCATATCAAGATACCTAGTACCACTCCACTTCACATGGACAGTTGTAAACTAATCAGATATCTAAAACAAACACAGAGTTCTTTAAGATATTTATGAAAAACGTGAAATTTCAGGATACCAGGAATCAAAAGGTATAAGTAGCTGACTTCCTTAAGCGTGATATCTGGAAATTTATGGCATGTCAAGATACCTAATATTACTCTTCTTCACTTTGATAATTGTAAATTCGTCAGATATCTAATACAAACTCAGAGTTCCTTAAAATATTGGTAGAAAACTTGAAATTTCATGTTACCTGCAATCAAAAGGTATAAGTAGCTGACTTCATTAAAGGTGATATCTGAAAATTGATGGCATATCAAGATACCTAATACCATTCCACTTCACATGGATAGTTATAAATTAGTCAGATATCTAATACAAACAAGGCGTTCTTTAAGATATCTACGGAAAACTCGAAATTTCAGGTTACCTGGAATCAAAAGGTATAAGTAGCTGACTTCGTTAAGTATGATATCCGAAAATTGTTGGCATATCAAGATATCTAATATCACACCACTTCACGTGGGTAGTTGTAAATTAGTCAGATATCTAATACAAATACAGAGTTCCTTAAGATATTTGCGAAAAACTTGAAATTTCAGTTTACCTGCCATCAAAAGGTATATGTAGCTGACTTCCTTAAGAGTGATATATGAAAAGTGATGGCATATCAAGATACCTAGTACCACTCCACTTCACATGGATAGTTGTAAACTAGTCAGATATCTAATACAAGCACAGAGTTCTTTAAGATATTTATGAAAAACTTGAAATTTCAGGTTACCTAGAGTCAAAAGGTATAAGTAGCTGACTTCGTTAAACCTGATATCTGAAAATTGATGGCATATCAAGATACCTAATATCACATCTTGTCATGTGTGCATTGGTAAATTAATCAGATATCTAAAACAAACAAGGAGCTCCTTAAACTATCTTCTAACAAATTTAAATTTGAGTTTACCTGCAATCAAAAGGTATAAGTAGCTGACTTCCTTAAGCGTGATATCTAAAATTTGATGGCATATTAAGATACTAAATATCACTCCACTTCACATGGATAGTTGTAAACTCGTCAGATATCTAAAACAAACACAGAGTTCTTTAAGATATTTATGAAAAACGTGAAATTTCAGGTTACCAGGAATCAAAAGGTATAAGTAGCTGACTTCCTTAAGCGTGATATCTGGAAATTTATGGCATGTCAAGATACCTAATATCATTCTTCTTCACTTTGATAATTGTAAATTCGTCAGATATCTAATACAAACTCAGAGTTCCTTAAAATATTGATAGAAAACTTGAAATTTCATGTTACCTGCAATCAAAAGGTATAAGTAGCTGACTTCCTTAAGGGTGATATCTGAAAATTGATGGCATATCAAGATATCTAATACCCTTCCACTTCACATGGATAGTTGTAAATTAGTCAGATATCTAATACAAACAAGGCGTTCTTTAAGATATCTACGGAAAACTTGAAATTTCAGGTTACCAGGAATCAAAAGGTATAAGTAGCTGACTTCGTTAAGTATGATATCCGAAAATTGTTGGCATATCAAGATATCTAATATCACACCACTTCACGTGGGTAGTTGTAAATTAGTCAGATATCTAATACAAATACAGAGTTCCTTAAGATATTTGCGAAAAACTTGAAATTTCAGTTTACCTGCCATCAAAAGGTATATGTAGCTGACTTCCTTAAGAGTGATATCTGAAAAATGATGGCATATCAAGATACCTAGTATCAGATTTTGTCATATGTGCATTGGTAAATTAATCAGATATTTCAAACAAAGACGGAGTTCCTTAATATATTTTCTAAAAACTTTAATTTTCAGGTTACCTGCAATCAAAAGGTATAAGTAGTTGACTTCCTTAAGCGTGGTATCTCAAAATTAATGGCATATCAAGATACCTAGTACCACTCCACTCCACATGGATAGTTGTAAACTCGTCAGATATCTAATACAAGCACAGGGTTCTTTAAGATATTTATGAAAAACGTGAAATTTCAGGACACCAGGAATCAAAAGGTATAAGTTGCTGACTTCCTTAAGCGTGATATCTGGAAATTTATGGCATGTCAAGATACCTAATATCACTCTTCTTCACTTTGATAATTGTAAATTCGTCAGATATCTAATACAAACTCAGAGTTCCTTAAGGTATTTGCGAAAAACTTGAAATTTCAGTTTACCTGCCATCAAAAGGTATATGTAGCTGACTTCCTTAAGCGTGATATCTGAAAATTGATGACATATCACGATACCCAATATCACTACTTGCCATACGTATCGTTGTAAGTTAGTAAAATTTATGATATAAACACGGAGTTCCTTAAGGTATTCACACGGGTCTTGAAATTTCATTGTACCGATAATCAAAATGTATAAGTAACTGATTTCCTAAAGAGCGATATCTGAAAATTCGTGGAGTACCAAAACACCATCTATCACTTCTTGCCATATGTATAGTCGTAAATTCGTCAGATATCTAATACAAACATAAAGTCAAACATAAAGTTTCTTACGGTATTCACACTTATGTTGAAATTTCAGGGTAACTCGAATCAAATTGTAAAAGTAGCAGATATCTCAAAATGGATGGTATATCAAATGATTGAAGGTCTGAATTCAATCCGTATCACTTTTAAAGTAAACACTCAGTTGAAAAAGTTTATTCATATTTTGCATTGCAATGTTATGTAATTGGGGATAATTGAGCATGAAATTTCATACGACTCCTCGTCCTCTTTAGAAATAAATCTGATAGATAATAATTTTCAAACTCATTAACTTTTATCTGGTAGCGAGCTATCAGTAATTATAACTTTTATATTTTGTAGTAGCTGGCTACGAGTAGCTAACTTTTCATACTTTTAGTAGCTGGCTACTAGTAACTGGCTACTAGTAGCTAACTTTTCCTGGTTCAAGTAGCTGGCTACTAGTAGCCAACTTTTCTCTTTTTAAGTAGCCAGTTACTAGTAGCTGGTTACTAGTAGCCAACTTTACCGATCTATGTTTTAACTTTAATCTCATACCAATATTTAAGCATCAATAAAAATTCTTGCAATTTATGTACAAGTGTATATAATTAAATTTGCAGACCATAGAAGCAGACCAAGATCATTTTTATACACATGAGAGCAGGACTTTGGTACAAAATACAAAAAAACTTGATTGCCCTGCCAGAATTTATATGAAAAAGATATGCAAATTTCCTGATGATAAGGTAAAGCAGTAATCATAAGTCATGTACTGGTAAAATAAAATCGTTTAATTTATTAACCTGGCCAGATTAGATATGGATTAAAGTTTATTTAAATCATATTGTTTCTTTTTGTCCTTCATGAATGCTCTGTGATCAACTTTTGGCTAATGTAGGCAAAGTGACTATCGTGCATCTTAAATATAAAATTGTGGATATTTTGCAATCACTTGAACAGATCCTTGGCGATGATTCTATCTGGAAGAGAATAAACCAAGCACAGAAGTTGAAAAAGGCTCTTTCCGCAAATGAAGAAATGCACAGGGAAGAGGAAATTCACATTTTCCCCCCAGGTTTTGAGAGCCACAAAAATCATTTGACAGGACAGTTTGATCAATATTTAACACAATCTTAACATAAATTACGAAGAATATTAAAACTATATGAAGGGTGCATACCTACATGTAAGTTATACTTTTAAAACCATTTGATTGTTAAATTTAGTTTTACTTGACAAATTGTATGCCAAGAAGCCTGATGTGCCTTAATCACCTCCTTTCTTTAATAAGTAAGAGTAATAGAAACATGGGGTTTCCAGGTAGCGTAGTGGTTAATGCAACTGTTTCTCACCGCTGCGACCCGAGTTCAACCCCCATAATTGACAGTGGCTGTATGTGAGAGGGTATGGTGGTTGTTCGCTCGAACACATGGGTTTCTTCTGGGTACAATGCTTTCCTCCTACAAAATGACCCTCAAGCACCAACATCTGTGCAAGTCTTTAAAT
Source organism: Ostrea edulis (assembly GCF_947568905.1). Taxonomy (NCBI): domain Eukaryota; kingdom Metazoa; phylum Mollusca; class Bivalvia; order Ostreida; family Ostreidae; genus Ostrea; species Ostrea edulis. Next base: position 42,603,589 of record NC_079172.1, read on the forward strand.
AGCCAGCATATACCATTGTTGTTTGTATGGAGCGCCAAATTAACATACATGTAAACTCAAATAATTGAAGATATATTCAATTATTTGAAGATATTATCAATTCATTTGATGCGCGCAACAATTTAATTAAAGATCTCTTCAATAATTAATGATATCTTCAATTCTGAATTATTGCGCGCATTAATTGAATTGATGATAGCATTAATTCTTCAGCTGAATTGATGCGCGCTTTAATTGAATTAATGATCTCTTCAAATGAATTAATGATATCAACAATTGAATTGATGCATGCTATAATTCAATTGAAGAGAGCAATAATAGATGTAATGCGCGCATTAAAATAATTGAATTGATGCACGCATTAATTCATTTGATGAGAGCAAATCGTCTGGGAAACGTGACACGTCTCCACGGAAAAACAAACCAAAACAGTATAGCGATCGGGTGCCCAAGGGGGCGAAAGATCTCGTCGCTATACACAACAAATTTGGAATTTTGGAGACGGAGTTTACTCCATCACACTCCTCTTCACGAGTTCGGAGTCTTTTTTTAAAAAGGAATAAAGGGAGGATATCCCCGGTGAGACATTAAAAATCATGGATCATCCAACATTTATTCAATGGAATTGTCGAGGTTTTAGAGTAAACTTCAATGAACTATCGTTACTCATTCCGAATCATAACCCGGTAGCCATATGTTTACAAGAAACACATTTAAAAGCACAGATAAGAAAAATATATAAAATAAAAAACATACTACGTATAACCATTACACTCAAACAGACAGGGCCTCTGGTGGTTCTTCAGTAGCCGTCCATAACAACTTCATTCATAGCCAGATAAATTTGAAAACAAATCTCCAAACAATAGCAATACATGTCTCCCTTGTTAAAACAATTACCCTTTGTTCGGTATATATTCCCCCAAACTATTAACTACAGTCGCGGGAACTTATAGATTTAATACAACAACTTCCAGCCCCTGTCCTACTTATGGGAGATTTCAATGCCCATAACCCGTTATGAGGTAGTGATAAAATGTCAGATAAAGTTTTTAAAAACACTGAAAGATGCAATATATAACCACAATCTTTGCATTTTTAAACGACGGTTCTAACACGTATCTTCATCCAGGCAATGATTCATATTCATCAATAGATATTGGTATAGTGGATCCCTCTTTACTTTTGGATTTAAACTGGTCTGTACTTGATCATCTGTGCGGAAGCGATAATTTCACAATTATAGTTAAAGCAAATAATCTTCCAGAAAAAAAATCCTGTTAAAAACTGGAAACTTGACAAAGCTGATTGGCCATGTTTCGAAGCTTTATGTCTGCAAGATATCACAGCTGAAAAGTTTGAAAACCACCCAGACCGCATTAAAAAATACTGAAACTTTACTATAAATAGCAAATATATGTATACCTAAAACCTCGACAAATTCGCAAAAAAAACCCCACCTACTTCTTTAAATCTGAATAATATTCGCATATATCGAGTAAAAGCTTGTAGAACTATAAATATGAGGAAAAGAAAATCCTGGAAAACATTTGTTTTGAGTCTAAATTCCCATGATCCTATAAATAAAGTTTGGAATGCGATAAAGAAAATAAAAAGTAAAGGTTCAGGTAAAAATATCACCACCTGAAGATAGGAAATCAAATAACCACAGATAAGAAAGATATATCTAACAGTATAGCTAATAATACTTCTAAAAATTTGTCAAAGGATAGCATGAGCCCAAATTTTATCTCGAACAAAAATAAAGAACAGAAAACTTTGGATTTTATATCTGAAAACAATGAGTGTTATAACGAACCATTTACCTACGACGAGTTGCAAAAATCTCTAGAAAAGTGTCATGATACAGCTGTAGGTCCGGATCAAATCCATTATCAAATCATAAAACATCTTCCTAAACCCACCAAAGAACGTCTTCTGCAAATCTTTAACATAATCTGGGAAAGTGGTAATTTTCCATCTTCCTGGTCACAGGCTACAATTATTCCTATCCGAAAACATGGAAAGGATCTCCTTAACAAGCTGTGTATGTAAAACCATGGAACGGATGATCAATGAACACTTGGTATGGTTTCTCGAAACTAATAACATTCTAACTGACATACAATGTGGTTTCAGGAAAAATCGAAGCACAATCGACCAGTTGGTAAGACTTGAAACCTATATTCGAGATGCCTTTGTTAACAAAGAGCATATGGTTTCTATCGGGGTTTTTTATTTAGAAAAAGCACACGATACCACAGGGAAATATGGTATCTTAAAAGGTCTTCATAATATACAGCGTAGGCCTTTAAACTCATTTCCCAAACTTCATCAGAATTGTTTAAGTGATAGACATTTCAATGTTCGCTTAGGATCTACATTTTCGAACAAGAAATGGGCGTACCACAAGGAAGTATTTTATCTGTTACACTATTTAGTATGAAAATAAACAGTCTAGCTGATGTTCTTAAAAACGACTTTCATGTTAAATTGAAAGCTAATTTTGACAATCCTGCATTTAATTGCATTTTCCATCCGCAGTTTGAACATTTATATGACAAAAACAAGATGCGTATAAAATTAATCTGTCTACGAGTTAAAAAAACCCATTTACATGATTCTAACTTACCTTTGGGCATCGTAAAACCCACACCACTTTCTGAAATACTACCATGGAAATTACTAAAACCCAAAGCAGACTCATCACTTTCTGAATATATAAAATCTGAAATAAATCCCGTTGTTTTCAGGCAAAAATTATCCAAAATAAAACAATCCAAACATTCTGCAATTGATATTTATACAGAAGGTTCAAAGGACCAAAATAAAGTAGCTGCTTTTGCAGTTATCACAGACGACGTTTTCTCTGCACAACTTCCTAATGAAGCAACACTTTATACTGCCGAAGCAAAGGCTATTCGGCGTGCGTTTGAATACATTAAAATTTCTCATGACAAATATTTTACTATCTACTTAGATTCCCTGTCATGTGTTCAGTCAATAAACAACATGAATATTGATCATCCATATATTTTAGATATCATAAATCGATACTACATTCGCACTAAACAAGGTTAAATAGTTGAGTTCTACTGGATCCCAAGCCATATTGGTATCCCTGGAAACACCAAAGCAGACAAAGCGGCAAAAAATGCACTTCAAGATCATATTGCACACTTTAAAATTCCCCTACATTGATTTAAAATATTTCATAAAACTATATCTACGAATCGTAAATTCTCTTTGGCAAATCTATTGGGATTTCTGTGACACAAGTAATCTTTATTCTATTCAAAACAAAGTAAACACACTGTGCAACATCGTTATGAAACATCAGGACGAAGTGATTATTTCAAATCTACGCATTGGGCATTCAAAATTGACCCATTCTTACCTACAAAACAAAGAACTGGCTGAATGTATATCTTGTGACTGTCCATTAACTATAATTATATCACATTCTTTTAGAATGCAGTGATTTTACGTCCATACGAATAGACTCTTTGGTAATGTGCAATCAATGCAAGAACTTTATAAAAACATTGAAAATCATTATATTATACAATATTCACAAGAATGCGATTTTTACAGAAACATTTGAATACTTTTATAATGCAACTTTTTAAATACACGAAAAGACCTTCTTTTTTTTTTTTTTTTTTTTTTTACCTGTTTATGTATTTTTAACTTTTATGTTCGTCAGATGGGACGTTAAAGGGTGTCCCATGTCAAGGATCACAACCTCTTTGGCACGCAAAAGATCGTTTCCCTGATTTTCGAAAAAGAGTAGGCCCACTGGGGGCCGTCAGGGAAACTCAAACACTCATATCCAAACATATTTCAATTAGCTGACCGCCGTAAAATGGCTGAAATATTGCCAAAAACGGCGTAAAACCAAAATCAATCAATCAATCCACAATCGGCTTGGCCAGTTTAATACAAGCTGTATGAGACTTGGAGGCCTCAGTAGGGAACAGATGGTCACAACTCTAATAGAATGAATACAAGATCTAATTAATCAGGGGTGGGAATAGAGAGGCTAGGTTACAATGGTTACACAGGGTACACTTGGTTACAAATGGTACGTCTCAACTCTATACTAAATGGAAACAGATGAATTTTCTAAGTATAGAATTGGGGTAGGAAAAGAGAGTACCTGTAACACAGGGTACACTTGCTTACAAATGGATGCAAACAATTCTTGTTTTGAAAGTGAATTAGAATTCAGCAAATGAAAACCATGGTTATAAATACTGTAGTAGTGATCAGTATCGGTCTCTCTCTCTCTCTCTCTCTCTCTCTCTCTCTCTCTCTCTCTCTCTCTGAGAGGTGCTCGGTATTACCGGTATAACGGTGTACCGGTATTTTTCTGGTATCGGTATGTACCGCGGTACAAGAGGCGAAATATCGGTATATTCAAGTCTGATAACTCTATACAAAAATTCAAAATTGAAACAAAGAAAAAATATTAAGAAAAAAATAATTAAAGAAATTTGTGCATGCAGTGACTCACTTTATTTGCATCGTTCCTTCGTTGTGATGTAATGAAAGGTAAGTCTAATAACTGCACACAATCGGTAAAACATACGAAGTATAAAACGTGATAATTTGATTATTAAAGATATGAAAACAAATCAAAATTAAAAAACAAATAATAGAAAACATTTCATTTTAAAAGTAAACATTTTGATATATACATGTAAGGTAGATTATAAAAAATTGTTTTTATGTTATTTGGTTTATGCGGGTTGAATACCATTTCCGCCTACGTAAAAAAATATAAAATGGCAGATGCAGACTTGTGCGTTCGAAACCACCGTTCTTCGCGCGAGTACAAATTCCTGCTGATTCTGAACGCCAGGTTTGAGGTGCAAGAATGTAGGAATTGTGGTTGAAGAACAAGAACACGTTCGTGCGCACATGTTCTCGTTATTCTCTTTAGAGTAGCGGATAGGCGTATTCTACATGTACAAGTTCTCGTCATTCGCGACTCTAAGAACTTCTAGACTTTGAGATCGTGTGAAATAAATTCCACAGGTTTTCCCCCTATTAGTTATTTTGATAGTCGTTCCAGTCAGTAGTCTAGTCACAGTCGATTCTAGTCATGATACAGAGACACTGCTATATAGTATGTACCATATGCTTAATTTTATGTTTGGATTAAACTTTTGTTCGGTTAACTGGTTTCAAAATAAATTTAAATAAGATATTTTCCTTATTATTTTAAATCCTTAAACATTTTGTACAATAAAATAACATGATCCATTTTTTTCTGTGAAATAGAGTATGTAGGACAGAATGTCTTTGGACAAAAAGGTCACACACAAATGTCCATGGACAAGAAGTCACAATTAGAAATTTAATGAAAGTGGAACAAAATGTCATAGGACAAAACGTCACAGTTGATATTGCACTTTATTATATAGCTAATGAATAGTCTATTGTAAAATCTAGAGAATGTTAGCGTTCAATATCCTGAGAATTTATTGAACGCTAACTTTGCATTGTGTAAATTGTATGCGCCCGAAACATTCCGAGTATGAGCATTCAATATTGACGTTACCGTCACGACGTAAACAAGCCAAAATGGCAGACGACGGTCCTCCGAATTTGACAGAGCCGGTATTTGATATTTACTTAAGCAAAAGGTTTTGGTGGCAGGGGACAGTTTCTTTGGTTCTGAAACATGTGGATAGGGGGTATACATCAAAGTCAGATTATGACAGACTAATGAAAAATCATATTTCCCTTTTATGTCAATACTTGTATTTCATATTAGTGTAGTTAATATATTATGACCCTAAATTACATGTATTCTAAAAATACTGGTGCTGGTGCACAAAACATGCTCTGAGCAGGTTCCCCTTGTTTGCTTTGATTTTCTCTCATTTGGGCTAATCCGCACCCCCCCCCCCCCAACACACACCATCACAGTACCAAACATGGGGATTTAGACACTGTGCACAATCAAGAACCCTATCTGCCCTTCTCAAAAATCTACCTTTCATATGGGGCCATCCACCTTCCCTCACAGCTACAGACCTTTTGCTGGACCCTGCATGTTTTCACCGGAATTTCTTCAGCAACTGACCATGTGTCTTAGTTTCGTATTTTCACCCATCTATATGCTAGGAATCATGGTGACACCTACATGTTGTATATCAACGTTTTTATTAAGCACTCAGCTACATTTGACATGTATCCTAAAATTATTGTATACATTTTTACGCATGTAATATCACTTCAAATATGGGGTATTTCCATTTTTTGAAAACGTTCCGGGCCTATAGTGCGAAACTGTCCCCTGCTACCTTTACTGTACTTAAATTATGATGTCCCCATTCACAAAATCAGTTTGCCTCATGCATTAATGATGGTTAAATTTTGAACAGTTAAGAAATGCATGCTGATATTGCACACCTTCACCTTAGATGCCAATATTGATGAATTCCCATCTATTTTGGAGTATTTTGAGTGAAAACAACTACATCTAAATCCTTTAGCTATATAATAAAAGGGTTATTGAACTTATATAGGTAAATATTGACACTCGTTGGCTGTCAAAATGCACGAGCTTGCCAACTCGTGCCAATATTCACCAATATAAGTTCAATAACCCTATAGTATTTTGCTTAACGTCTCTCTCGAGAATTTTTCACTCATGAATATGGAAAGGTCACCAAGACCGGTGAGGGGGTTCAAATAAAGGCCTTTGCTCGGCGCTTACGGCCTTTGAGCAGTGAGGGTTCTTTAGCGTACCACACCTACTGCGACGCGGGACATCCGTTTTTAAGGTAATCTCCGAGGACCCGTGACATTCACACCTGATGCCGAGCGTTTGGCAATGGAACTGTCACTACCTGCTTTAACGACTTAGGTCTGTCGTGGCCGGGTTTCCGCAGTCGATAAGAAAATATTAATTTTTAGGGGCCTATATCAATTTGAAAAAAAAAAGTTCTTGTTTTAAAGTTTAAGAAAACATTTATGTAAAATGTTATATTTTCTATGAGAATTATCAAAATTTCAAACTAAAATAATCATTATCAAAATCTCATTCCTTTCATCGTATTCATTGTAAAATATGAATTAGTTTAAAAAAAAAAAAAAAAAAAAGAAGTAATAATTGAAGTAATATAATAATTGCTAAATAAACAAGTTAATGTTTGGGTTTGATTTTAATGTTAATGCCTACTCTTTTTCTATGTTTGCAAGATTTTACTGTGTCCTTGTTAATTACGTATTTAAATTTTATATTTTGAAATGCTGTATGCAACAATAAATCAATTAACATATGTCATGCGTTAGCGGGGACGAGGACTGATTGATTACATGTAAGTATAGAACTATGAAAGGCGAAGATAACGAACAGTGATCAATCTCATAACTCCTACAAGCAATACAAAACAGAAACTTGCGCAAACACGGACCCCTGGATATACCAGAGGTGGGATCAGGTGCCTAGGAGGAGTAAGCATCCCCTGTCGACCGGTTACACCCGACGTGAGCCCTATATCTTGATCAGGTAAACGGAGTTATCTGTAGTCAAAATCAGTGTGCCAAGAACTGCCTAACAATCGGCATGTAACACATCAGACAGGATTTGACCCAATGATAGGTTGTATTGGCAAACTAGATCGTTATAACGACCATAGAATTTGCAAAATGCTGATATTGAAGACGACTGTTAGGACCCTGCACCATCAACAAGTTTGTCAGTAGCCTACTTCGATTTAAAAACTGACCATAAGCAGAACAAGCTCTTGCGTATCGAATCAGTTCAGAGATGTAAACACCATATGCAGGTGATAATGGAATATTGCTACATAAATATGGGAAGTTGACGGTGAAGAAGTTGAAATCATCCCGTTTGTCATGAAATAACCTTTCAAAATAACCATCTTTCATTACGTGCCTCAGTGCATATGAGCATAGGTGCATCCTTGTGGACCGGAACCCAGCTCCCCGTAGAAATCCGTGACATGATGTTTATTACATATGTATATTGAAAAAATCGGTTTCTGTGTAGGATTTGTAGGAGTTCTGTCTTCAAGCAGTTGTGATATTTAGACAGCATGTATAATTTGCACAGGAACACATATACGATCGTAAACCAACATATTATAAAAATGGTTCAACTGCCTGTCCTGAATTGTTAAGACCCCTGCTAGGAAATGCACAGATGCAATCCTACATACATAAAATTCTTAAAAGCATTGATACACGACTCCCGATAAGTGTTAAAGGGGTTCGCACCTGAGATTTGGAGTAATGTCAATTTTTTGGGAAGTGTATTTTCTATTTCTACATTGAGGGAGAATTAGGAAATCAAACAGAAAAACTGGGGTTGCAAAGCTTGTTATTGAGCTATTGTGTTCTAAACATGACCTTTTTGCACTTAAAATTTATTCAATTAAACTTGATATTTCTGTCGGTGTGAACACAACATAAGCAACACAAATAAATCATTACATAAAATAGATACACAATCATGTCTTCTAACACTATAGATAAAAAATAAATGAATTAATACTAGTAATGGAAATAAATTTTTCACTTGATATACGAAAAACTTCATGATATCAAAATTGATAGTTTAAAAGGACATATCAGGAGTAATGTCAGTTTCTAAAATCTTATACAATTTTCAAGGTCTGGTCTTACAATTTAAAATGTAACCTGGCACCTGATTCTGTAAATGATTTTATGACCTCTGTATACTAATAATAACACTATTATTAGTATACAGAGGTCGTAAGTTATTGATATGAGAGGGAGGACAGGGGGTAGGACCCCTCCCCCACCCCCCTTGATAATGGAAATGGGATACAGTCATTTGACGTTAATTGAAGAGGGTTGCACACAAAGAACACATTGATTCGATCCGCGGACTTTACGATAGCATTTAATCCGTAAATGTGACTTTTAAAAACGAAATAAATCACATGATTAGTTAACATGTGTGAAAATATAAAAGTATTAGTAACTAGTTAGTCCGTGTGCCGACTATCTATAATTATATATCTTTATAAACATAACCATGATAACGATATTGTTAAGTCCGGGGATCGAATAACATGATTATGCCTGCTAGACATTGTATGTATGCAATATAGTATAAATGTCCAAAGTCAGGACTGCATGTTATGTAGCTTTTTTCTTCTTTTCGACTACGCCAGCCTCGACTACATGTACCTGTCCCGGTCGCGGGAACAAACAAAAAAAATCAATCGGTTTTGTACAGTAAACAAATGCGAGTTATCTCCCACTATTTTATTATTGGATGCTTGAAAATTCGGCTTTCGAGTTTTTCTATTACGATTACTGATTATAAGGAAATTGATTATTTGAGCCATCAAGGATTGGGTAGTTTTTTGTGTATGACTACATATGTATTAAAACAAAGTATATATTCTCGTGCGAGGTTAACACAAACCATCAGTCTTGTTGAGAGAGAGAGAGAGAGAGAGAGAGAGAGAGAGAGAGAGAGAGAGCATTGACGGATCCGGAATCCCGTACACCCGGTGGAGGGGGGAGGGGCACCCGTCCTCCTATACACCGTATCCCCACCTACTCACATATACAATTACAGTACAAACCCTTACTGAATTACAAATAATATAAATGTATTCACGTAGTTATGCACACCATTAAGTTTACACCAAACTTATCCGAATGCAAGACCCGGGCAGTGAGAGTGAACCTACAAAAAAAAACCAATCATTTGATGTGTCCTGCATATGGAATGAGTGAAACATTTTAAAACCAAGGATCCAATCCATAGTCAGGGGCAAAACACATTTTGAATATTTGCATACAAATGGTACAATGTCATGTAATTAAATCGCAGACTTAAATGTTGAAATATTCACACAACCCCATCACACTTTATCATCACCATTGTTTTATCACTATTTTGTATGTACATGTAAATGAAGAATCGCATATGTATGTTATTGCCATAACCATAACACGATTCTGATTTATCAATGTAAAATAGGAGACGGGTCTATATAAGTGCTAGCACTTGTTTCCGAATCCTGTTCATTTTGCATATGTTTCTATGTTTCATGCAATGCTTCATTTAATAAATATAGTTTAAACCAAATCGCAGACTTTGATTATAGACATTTCAGTCCTGAATATTTTGTTGATTCCAATTTAAATTATTTTCAAAAAAGTCAATAAAAGTATGATTTTGAATCAAATTAAAATCAACATGTATTAATTTCGTAGTGTAGTTAAAGATTGCGATCTCAATATTCAATTTAATTATCTAATGCTAAAAATCCCGGTTTTGTCTAATTAGAAGTTCCCCTATATTTCCTGTGTATTACAGTAACTAACACTACTTGTCCCCACCTTGGGAACTCCCGAAAAATAACAACTATGCTGAAAAGATAATGCCTACTTCTCAGGTAAAAAAAAAATTGGTTCCGTTATGGTGCATTGTGTCTTGGTGATTTTCAGCAAATGTACATGTAGGGCAGAAAGTCACAGAAAAAATGGCACGGACAAAATGAACATGAGCAAAAAGTCACGATTAGAAATTTTGTGAAATTATGACAATATGTCACAGTTAAAATAAAAAAATATATATATTCATTTTATATATATTAAAAACGATATTTTCTTTTTGTAAAGTTTAAGATATAATTTTCTATGAGAATTTTTATAATGATAATTCAATAATTATTGATAAATTTTTATTCCTTTTATTGCATGTACTGTCGTGTTACCTACCACGAAATGCATACAATTTCCGTTGTTGAAACCACATGCTTAGGTGGCAGGGGACAGTTTCTTTGGTTCTGAAACATGTGGATAGGGGGTATACATCAAAGTCAGATTATGACAGACAAATGAAACAGCATATTTCCCTTTTATGTCAATACTTGTATTTCATATTAGTGTTGTTAATAAATTATGACCCTAAATTACAGGTAATCTATAAATACTGGTGCTGGTGCACAAAGCATGCTCTGAGCAGATTCCCCTTTTTTGCTTTGATTTTCTCTAATTTGGGCTAATCCACATCACCCCAACACCATCACAGTACCAAACATGGGGATTTAGACAATGTGCACAATCAAGAACCCTATCTGCCCTTCTCAAAAATCTACCTTTCATATGGGGCCATCCACCTTCCCTCACAGCTACAGACCTTTTGCTGGACCCTGCATGTTTTCACCGGAATTTCTTCAGCACCTGACCACGTGTCTTAGTTTCGTATTTTCACCCATCTATATGCTAGGAATCATGGTGACACCTACATGCTGTATATCAACGTTTTTATTAAGCACTGAGCTACATTTGAAATGCATCCTAAAATTATTGTATACATTTTTACACATGTAATATCACTTCAAATATGGGGTATTTCCATTTTTTGAAAAAACTTATAGTGCGAAACTTTCCCCTGCTACTTTATGTTCACACGATGCAGACTGTTGTTTGTTTTGCCTACCACAGTGTAAGTTTATCAATATTTTGCATGTCTTTATGTATGAACAAATCATGGTTAAATGTACAGGGTATTTTTATGATCAATATCTGCATTGTTTTAAAGTTAACCGGTCGTGGCATCTCCAGGTCACTCATTCTTGGCCAGGTCACGTTTACATGTTGATATTTTGTATTAATCTCTACATACTTGATGATGCATCGTAATTATAATTAGTCTGATGTATATCCAATCATTTCTTTAACTTGAAAATTGAACTTAAGAATTATTTGGAAGTTATGGTCGAAATTCAAAGCTATGGAACACATTTATAGTCATAAATTAAGATTTATTTTGTATGTATGGAAAACACCTACTGTCATGATTTGTGCGATTGTATTTTATTGAAGTGTTGATACCTTTTGCTCAATATTATTTCCAAAGTGTTAATACTTGTTGTTCAATGTTATTTCAGCTGTTCACTACATATTGTATGATCACCATACTGAATAAAGCGTCATCTACAAACACCGGGTGTTTACGATATTGAGATTTACAGTAAAAAGACTTGGATCACTTTACATTCAACATGTCAGCCGCTGGTGTGGATACTCGCTACGAAGCGACAGAAAACTTACTGAACCAGCATATGAGGAATACATTCGAAAGCAGGAGCTTATGGCTGGAGAACTGAGTTTACTAAGGAAAGAAATCGAATCTCATCTGGTGTTAACTAAGGAACTTGCATTGCAAGAGCTCTCCCAGAAGAAAGAAACAATAGAAACTACATTCTCAAGCTATCTTACCAGATCTGCGAAGTTTGTGGAATTCGTGCGTAACACTCGGTCGGAGGACAGCGAAAGAGAATTATACTCACAATCTTATACTGAACGCTTTGAAAAGTAAAGTTTATGTCACATTGGAAGAGATCAAGAAAACACTACCTAGTCGCTCAACCAGTGGATCACGCGCTTCTCACCATTCTTCAATCTCAACCGTTGTCATGCGACAGCGAGCGAAATCAGAAGCTGCACAAACTCTACTGAAATTCGCAAGAGAAGAAGCTGTGTTGAAAAGAGCACAGGCAGAAATGCAATTGCTGATCAAAGTGCCTTACATTTGCAACCGCAGGATGGACCTTCATACAAGTCTACCACGGTGCCTCCATGTACAGTGTCGTCTACATCCAAACCGTTTCTCATACGAGACAACGTTCATTCGATCCCACCTTCAAATCATCTCTTGTCGAGTGATCAACCCTATACCAACCTGACCAATATAATGCATCTTGCTCCCTTGATGGACACACCTATGCCAACTAGTCTACGACTACCAATGTCTGTTACTGTTACAAGTACACATGTAACTTTGTCTGCAAGTGCTCCGGACTTTGTGCCTGCTAGCATTCCTCGCTATGCACATACAAATCCACGAAACCTCTTTAATAGTGTGCCACCATTAAGTGTTATACCGAACAGTATACATTCAAATTATGCACCTGGAATACCGTCACCCTTTCCAGTGAATACCTTTAATCCACCTGACATCCCATTGTTTACAAACGTTTCTGCTCAAAACCAGTGTTCAGACTTTGCAAAATTCCTGCTGAGGAAGGACCTTGTGTTTGCTAGGTTATCTATATTTGACGATAAGCCAGAGAAATATTTGGCATGGAAGAGAAGTTTCAAGTCAGTCATGGAAGAACTAGGAATCAACCCATCTGAAGAACTTGATTTGTTAGTCATGTATCTAGGACCTCAGTCTCATGAACATGCAGTGAGCATAAGAGCAACGAACGCTAGTGATCAATCTAAAGGAATCCAAAGAATCTGGAGTCCCCTCGACGAAAGATATGGTAGTCCAGAAGCAATAGAAGCCGCGTTTAAGAAGAAACTAGAGAATTTTCCGAGATTAACGCTTAAGGAAAAAGAGATGTTATACGTTCTCTCTGACATATTGACTGAGATAGAGTCTGTGATGGATGTCCCGAAGTTTCAGCGACTACTTTCATACTACAATGCATCGTCTGGTTTAATTCCCATTGTGTCAAAGCTCCCTCCAAATTTGCAAGGCAAATGGACTAACAGAGCAGCGAAGTACAAAAGGATTCATGACCTACCGTTCCCACCTTTCCATGAATTTTATGAATTCATCAGGGAACGAAGTACTGCATTGAACGACCCATGTTTTTCGTACACACCACAGTATTCGAAGAAGCAGAAAGATGCAGGACCTCATATTTCAAAGAAACCTACAGTATACACAAAGAAGACTAATATGTAAGATACAAGTCAGACAGCTGGTCTTAAATGTCCAGTACATAATACTGAACATTCGCTGAATGAATGTCGTGGGTTTAGGAAGTGGTCAATGGCTGAAAGGAAAAAGTTCTTTAAAGACCACAAACTTTGTTTTAAATGCTGTGTTTCCAATTCGCACATATCAAGAGATTGCACGGTAGCCATTAAATTTGACATCTGTGGAAGCCAGAAACACGCTTATGCTTTACACCCTGAGGGTCAACCGGAAGCTAAATTTCAACCATCGCAATCCATGAAAGTCCAAGGCGGGGAGAATGCCCGTCCTCAATGTACAGAGATTTGTGGTAGTAGATTTTCAGGAAGATCATGTGGAAAACTCATGCTCACACGTGTTTACAGGACGGATTCACCACAGAAATACATAAAACTTTACGCACTGTTAGATGACCAATCTAATCGGACTTTAGCTCGGTCTGACTTATTTGACATGATCGAAATCCAAGAATCAGATTCATTACAGTACACACTATCGACATGTGCTGGACGTTCATTTGCAAGTGGACAAAAAGTCTCTAATTTAATTGTGGAGTCCCTGGATGGTACGTTCAGTATAGAACTTCCAACTGTTATCGATTGCAATCAGATACCAACAGACCGCCAAGAGATTCCTACGCCTGATATCATTAGACATTACAAACATCTCAGAGATGTGAATCTACCACCTCAAGATGAAGATGCTAACATACTTCTTCTTATCGGAAGAGACCTTCCAGAAGTTCACCACATATTAGATCAACGGACAGGACCAAAAGCCACACAATTTGCTCAGAAGCTACGGTTAGGGTGGGTTGTTATTGGTAATGTTTGTCTTGGGAAGACTCACCCTCCGAGTATTCTTGCCAATGTGAACAGAACCGTTTTAGAAAATGGACGTCTTACGATCTTTAATTCGTGTGATCACAGACTTACTTTAGATGAGAAACATGTCCGCGACGATATCGGTCGTAAAGTATTTGTTCAATCAGTAGACGATGAAAGGATGGGATAATCTGTAGAGGACAGGATGTTCCTTGATATAATGAATCGTGAATTCTCAAAAACATCAGATGGGCACTGGATTGGTCCCTTGCCATTCCGTTCGCCACGACCTAGGTTGCCAAACAACAGAAATGACGCCCTGAAGAGAGTTCACATTCTTCAGAGATCATTGTTAAAGGACACAGAAAAACGAAATCATTTTACTGCATTCATGAAGCGTCTCATGGATAATGGACATGCTGAAATTGCACCACCGTTTGCTAGAAATGAGGAATGTTGGTACTTGCCATTGTTTGGTGTGTACCACCCACACAAGCATGACCAAGTCAGAGTTGTTTTTGACTCATCGGCGAAACATCATGGAGTTTCTTTAAATAGTGTTTTGATAGCCGGACCTGATCTTCCCAACAACCTCGTTGGCGTTTTATTATGCTTCAGGAAAAAGCCAAAAGCCGCTATTGCAGATATCCAGCAGATGTTTTATGGATTCTGTGTCTCAGAGAAGCACCTAAATTACTTGCGGTTCCTTTGGCACAGAGACAATGACCCCACTAATGAACTGATTGAATATAGGATGTGCGTACATGTTTTTGGTAATGCGACATCTCCAGCTGTCGCTACTTATGGGCTTCGTCGCTGTGTAGAGAATCCAGACAATGATTGTGGAGCTGCTGTGAGAGAATTTGTAAGAAGAAATTTCTATGTGGATGATGGTTTGGGATCGTTTTCTACAACGACAGAATGTGTAGAGGTTCTCAAAAAGACTCAAGAGACCTGACCTTACAAAGGGAAGAAAACCTGACACTTCACAAGATTGCGTCCAACAATGAATCAGTGATGGCCAGCTTCCCACAGGAAGATCTTGCAAGTGACTTGAAAACTTTAGATCCTGGTGCTGATGACTTGCCCTATCACCGCAGTTTGGGTCTGCTATGGGATCTAGGCTCAGATACCTTTACATTCGAAATCGCCAACGATGATAAACCATGTACCCGGAGAAGGGTGCCTTCTTCGGTAAACAGTCTCTTTGACCCACTAGGTCTAATTTCGCCAGTTGTCATCCAGGGACGAATTCTTATGAGAGACCTAGTATCAGAAACTACAGACTGGGACTTACCACTATCAAGCAACTGTGAACGGAAATGGAGAGAATGGAAAGATTCGCTCAAACCTCTCGAGGACCTGTATGTTCCACGTTGTTTTCTACAAACTTCCCTCAAGGAGAGCACAAATAAACAACTTCACGTGTTCTCAGATGCGTCTGAAAAGGCGATAGCTACAGTGGCCTTTCTCAGAGCTATAGATCAACATGGAAAAATTCATGTAGGATTTGTCTACGGAAAATATAAAGTAGCCCCAAAACATGGACATACAATTCCACGTTTAGAACTCTGTGCTTCAGTATTGGCGGTGGAGGTCGCTGAGATGCTATCTCAACAACTTGATGTACCATTATAGACAGTCTGTTATTATTCGGACAGTAAAGTTGTTTTGGGATACTTGCATAACACAAGCAGGAGATTCTATGTTTATGTGTGCAACCGTGTTGCAAGGATTCTCAAATTTTCCTCACCTTCTCAGTGGCGCCATGTGATCTCTGAAGAAAATCCAGCTGACTTGGGGACTAGAAGCTGTGATGCTTCCCAGTTGCAAGAGAGCTTGTGGCTGAGAGGACCGTCGTTTCTCTATACAGAACATATTGTTCTGGACAACGATGCATTCCCACTGATGAATTCTGAGTTTGACAAGGAAATACGTCCAGGTGTGGAAGTGAATAACACACAAGTAATGAATAGTGCCCGTCTTGGTTCTAGCCGTTTCAAACGTTTCTCAAAATGGAAAACCCTTGTGTCAGCTATCACTCTTCTTCTGAAACTTGCTGACAGAATCAGGCTTAAAGACAACAAGGAAAACTGAAGGGACCTGAAAATGATTCAGAGGGCTGAAAACCTCATTTTGCGAGAGGTCCAATGCGAAACATACCATCAGGAGATTTCCGCTTTACAAAAGTAGAGACCATTGCCAAGCAAGAGTTTTTTTTTCTTACATTGTCTCCGTTCCTAGACGAGGACGGGATCCTTCGTGTCGGAGGAAGACTTAAGGCTTCTGCATTATCCATGAGCGAGAAGCATCCCATTTTGTCACCTGGTAAACATCATGTTGCATCGATTCTTGTTAAACATTTTCATGAACGAGTCCAACACCAGGGTAGACATTTCACTGAAGGAGCAGTCAGGAAGGTCGGGTTCTGGATCACAGGAGGTAAGCGTCTAATATCCTCCCTGATATTCCACTGTGTGACTTGCAGGCGTCTTAGAGCAAAGTTTTCTGAACAGAAAATGGCTTATCTCCCTTGTGACCGCCTTTCTCCCTCACCACCGTTTACCTATGTGGGAGTGGATGTGTTCGGTCCTTGGAATGTCATCACACGACGTACCAGAGGAGGGAGCGCGAACTCAAAACGCTGGGCCGTGCTTGTCACCTGCATGTATTGCCGGGCTGTTCATATTGATCTGATCGAAGAAATGAGTACCTCTTCATTTATAAACTCCTTGAGAAGATTCTACACAATCCGTGGTGAAGTTAAAGAGTTTAGGTCCGATCGTGGAACAAACTTTGTAGGATCGACAGATGCTTTACAGATCAGTGTTATAAACGTAGAGGATAACCATATGAAGAACTTCTCGAGGACAAACGAACAATAGGGAAATTTAATCCACCCCACTCTTCACACATGGGTGGGGTTTGGGAGAGGCTCATGGGGGTAACCAGGCGTATCCTCGATAACATGCTGCTCAACGCAACACAAGGACAGCTATATCATGAAGTCTTTTCAACTTTAATAGCGGAATTCAGCGCCATTATCAACTCTTGGCCCATAGTTCCGGTTTCAACTGACCCAGAATCGCCGTTGATCTTGTCACCTACAGTTCTGTTGACGCAGAAAACCGGTTCTGAAATGAATTTCTAAATTTTGTACCAGCAATTAAATATACATCCGTATTTTCAAGCTAGTAACGAAGTACTTAGCTACTGGGCTGTAGAAACCCTCGGGGACTAACAGTCCACCAGCAGAGGCCTCGACCCAGGGGTCATAGTGTAAAACTTATACGGTACCAATTTTGATGCACCAGATGCGCATTTCGACAAATAATGTCTCTTCAGTGATGCTCAGCCGAAATCTTTGAAATCCGAAATAACTATGAAGTTTTAGAGCTAAATATAGCCAAAAACAGCGTGCCAAAAAAGTGGAGCCAAATTCGTCCAAGGATAAGATAAACAAGTTAATGTGGGTTTATTTGGAAGTGTGTGTGTGTGGGGGGGGGGGGTAATAATGAATATGGCATGAACTGTCAATTTTATAACGTTTTATCCTGTGACAGTTTATCCACCTGAGGAAAGGACAACATTGCCTGTGACTTTTTTTGTTCTACCGATTTTATGACTCTTTGTCCTGTGACTTTCCGTCCCGTCTACCGTACATCAACACATAGCCATTCTCGCAGTATGAATATAGACATGGTAGCTTTCGGTCCGTCTTTGTATTAAAAACGCAATACGGTATTACTGTTTTTTAACAGTACAGGCGCTAATTTAAGTTGTTTGGTTTTTCTATGGAGGGGGCTTTCCTTTATGAAAGCAGTCTCTATGATTTGAACTTATTTCATCGTATAATGCTAACTCCTCCTAGGCATCTGATCCCACTTCTAGTACATCAAGGGATCCGTGATTCCCAACTCTCTATTTTGAATGCTTACAGGAGTTATGAGATGGATCACTGTTCGTTATCTTCATCACCTTTCATAAATACATGTATATAATCAGATTTGTTCTTATCCAATAGCTCACTGCTTTTTTCTAGGGGGGGGGGGGGTGTTGGGTGTTCCGGCAATGTATCTATCAACATCTTATAATTTTGAATGGCTGAATTAATCTGACGACATTTGGTAAAATTAAATCATTAATTAGTATTCAGTACCACCACCCATTTTATACACTAAAACAATCCTGGGTATACAGAATTTGGGTGGCATCAATAACGGATGTAGCATTAATTGATAAATAATATAGATAAACCGAAAATACAACTGACGCTAGTCACGAAGGGGGGGGGGGGTGTTCCTTCAAATCAAGGAATCCGAATAAGTTTTGTGGCATAGACACCCCCCCCTCATGTTACGCCCTAATAAAATGTTACTCAATATGTGTATTTAGTATACCATCCCCATCTAGCAATTCCCAGGTTTCAGTTTGACAATTAAAATGTGTTGACAAGTATTTTTTGTTGATTGTATATATATATATATATATATGTACTAACAAAAACAATGATTGTTAATAACACGCCTGCGCACTGACGAGTGTAGCTGGTGTGTTGTCCAGGCGTTATCCAAAAAGCCATTGCAATACTGACTTTAAGTACTCGGTATTGTTAGCACCCGCCCCCCTTCCCCGGCAGGGCAGGAAATCCTACTAGGACTCTTTTTCTGGAGGGGGTTGATCTTCATTCGCATAAAAAATCCATGTGAACGAGACATCAAGAACAAAAAAAATCTTAAACAAATACACACGTGTAAAGTTTCAAATTATTTATTTCAATCCTCCAATATACTGTACCAGAAGTACTAGATATTTGATTCTATGGATTATAAATATGTATGGTACATAAACAGAGACATTAAACAATATACACAAGTACACCTAATTATAATTAATGAGTTAGACAATAATTTAATAGAAAATAACTGAATTCCAAGAATGTTTAATGTTAAACATTTATTTGTTTATGAAATAATCACAGAGTATGTTCAACGTTTTATCATTGTACACAGACAAGAGGAAACTTAACGAGAGAGATTTGCGGGACAATCCATTAAATAACATTATGTACAAAGATACTCGTAACCTATCGGGTTTTATACTCCGTACATCTACTGAATATATATCAGGGACTATACAGAGTTTCTTCTGATATGTTTCTTTATCTCACACATCACTCTCTTGTACTCAGTAACAACATCTCTCTACAATTCTATCAGGAATTATACAGAGTGTCCTCTGACATGTTTCTTTATCTCTTGTACTCAGTAATAACATCTCTCTACAATTCTATCAGGGACTATACGGAGTGTCTTCTGACATGTTTCTTTATCTCACACATCACTCTCTTGTACTCAGTAACAACATCTCTCTACAATTCTATCAGGGATTATACAGAGTGTCCTCTGACATGTTTCTTTATCTCACACATCACTCTCTTGTACTCAGTAACAACATCTCTCTACAATTCTATCAGGGACTATACAGAGTGTCTTCTGACATGTTTCTTTATCTCTTGTACTCAGTAACACCATCTCTCTACAATTCTATCGGGGACTATACAGAGTGTCTTCTGACATGTTTCTTTATCTCACACATCACTCTCTTGTACTCAGGCACTCTTCTTCTGACCCATAATTCTACACTATCACTGTACTCACACACCAGTCGCCTCGTCCTCTCTAGAACAGACACACCCTCCCTGTCTAACACAGAGTGATACTCTCTATACCTCATCCTGACATTGACGTCCACCCCCGCCCCTAGCAGCATCCTCATCTTCTCTATTCTATGATAAACATACATAGTATGCTGACCATCAATCAGTGTATACAACAGAGGTTCATCAAACCTACTGTAGCTATCCAACTGTATCAACTGATTGACATCCAGACCAACACACAACAGATGTCTCAGTATATCACAGTCTCCTGTACAGATTCTCTCCCACCAATCTCCCCAATCATACATGCACCACACTGATCTGTCTGTCACCACCACATCATCCCTACTGTCTGTTTTAACTCTAGCATGTCTGATGTCCACCAGACAGTTAAATAGGTGTATATTTCCATTAAATTGTCCTGGAATGATTTTATTTTGTTCCTGTATGAAATATTTCATTATATCTAGTTTGTTCAGTATTAATGCTTTATATACTGCTGACACATTGATATCAACAACCTGAGTAACAAAGTCAGCTCCATGTTCCACTAGATATTTCATTGTTGATAAAGGACACTCTCTTACTGCATCTATCAGTGGTGTATTCCCTTCTCTATCCTGTAGATTGACATCAGCCTCCACCTTCACCAGCTCCTCCACCACACCCACATGTCCTCCCTTACATGCTGCTATCAGTGGTGTAATCCTCCATCTATCCTGTAGATTGACATCAGCCCCCACCTTCACCAGCTCCTCCACCACACTCACATGTCCTCCCTTACATGCAGCTATCAGTGGTGTATCATTCCCCAGTATATTGTTAATCTGTAGATTGACATCAGCCCCCGCCTTCACCAGCTCCTTCACCACACTCACATCTCCTCTATAACATGCAGCTATCAGTGGTGTATTTTTCTTTATAATGGTAGTCTTTATATTGACATCAGCCCCTGCCTTCACCAGCTCCTTCACCACACTATCATGTCCTCCCTCACATGCAACTACCAGTGGTGTATTCTCCCATCTATCCTGTAGACTGACATCAGCCCCCGCCTTCACCAGCTCCTCCATTATACTTGCATGTCCTTCTCCACATGCAGCAGTAAGAGGTGAATAATTACACCAATAAATACCTTTACTGACCTGCTGACCTATCCCATTGATTGTTTTCTTACAGACAGGAAGCAGAACTCTGACTGTCTGTACATCACCACTATAACAACTCAATACAAGTAACCTACACTCTTCTACTAGCCTATTGATTTCACTTTCCTGTTTATCACTTGTAAATAACTTCTCTACCATCTTTTGTATTCTATTAGTAATCATATTCCTAATATTTTGAAATATCCCAGGTTTAGATAGTTTTACAAGTCTTTTGATTTCATTTTCCTGTTTATTACATGTATCTATCACAGATTTAGACTGAAGTAGTAGATAATTTCCTGTTATCTCAAATAATTCACTTATTTCATTGTGTAGTTCTGTCTGTTGTACTATGTAATCTATTATCTGATAATGTCCATAGCGAATCACCCAGCTGATCACTCTCACATTGTACGTGTGTTTAATATCTAGTATTCCTTCTTTTTCATCTACGTACTCCCTCTGAGCCACCAGTGCCCCCTGTCTCCTCCACTCACTCCAATCCGGCACCACACACTTTCGTTTAGTCATCATTATCTTATCTAACTTTCCGTGACTGAACAGAAATACAGATTTTAATTCTGTGTATGACTTTGTCTCTAACACACCAATAAAAGCCTGACACACCTGGGGATGTTTTAAAACCTGATTTCTGAAAACATCATACAGCTCCATGTTCTGTATGTCTCTGTACAATCTTTCTGCTAACAGTAGGTACTGATCCTCACGTAACCTTATACACAGATCAGACGATTCCTCTCTCTCATTGTTTTTATCATCGCTCTCCTCCTTTTTTACATCATTGTCATTGCTACCCTTAGCCCCCTTTCCTGATTGAGAATCACTCTGTTTCACTTTCGTTTTGTTAACAATACCTGGTTCACTTGTCTGTGGTTTGACATAATTAGCAATATAACTACTACTCATACACAGCAACATTTGGTCAGGAAACTGTTTGCCATACTGATAAGCACATATTTCAAACAGGGAGTCATGTATAAATGTGTATTGCGCACCACATTGTTTTGTGTATGTCCCCTCCATTGCTGACAAGGCATCCATAAACTTAGTATCACTGTAGTGTTCTAATCTACAATTTTCCGAAACATTCATTTTCTTATCAATAAATTCTTTATCCTTTAAAATGTCTTTTGAGAGACTGTTTCCATTTAGCATACACAAAACAAGTGTTGCATAATTCAGTTTGTTATGTCTTTGCATATCATCAAGTTCATCAAGGATACATTCGACTGGATTCAGGAAAAACTTTGAACCAAGAGCTTTGAATTTTCTTTCCTTTGAGAACAATTTACAGAGAAGAGGAAACATGCGAGATGTCAATGTCAGCAATGCAGGCGACATTAGATCTACATTTATACCATACTTCTTGAGAATCTGTTTTTTGTCTTTGTCATTTAATGCATGATCAGAACTGTGTAACTTAATCACAGCCTCTTCTTTGGTAAGGAATGGTTTGTAAGGTAGTGTCTCATTGAACACAGCCTCTCTACATGTCATCAAAGTTCTAGACTTAACCATGCAAGGATCTGTTATTTTCTGTTCATAATTAGTCAACACATCTAAATTAAATTTCTGGAGGCCAAAGACACCCACCACATCATCAATAACAAAAACCTGCGGATTCCTGGGGTCACCATAGTCTTCCATCTTCCTGACGTCTCTGGTTGGTACAACCTCGTAACCTTCCTCCTGGAGCTTGAGGGCGATGTGGTGAGCCGTGGCAGACTTCCCAGACCCAGGCACACCAACAAACGTTACGTAAGGTTTATCTCTCACTTTCTGCATCACTGATGGAAAGTTATGGGTTTCACAGTAAAGCTTGTCTTCCTCTCTCCATTTCTGAACATCAATATCGTATTGCTCTGAAATTACATGTTAATGAAACAACTGAATACCAATGATGATGTTTTATTTCCTAATGTAAACTAGATGTGTTAGAATGAAGTGCATAAAAATACCATAATAGTACTAACAGTCAATAGGCCACACTGAAAATGTATTATAATAATGTGCTATACATACGTATTTCAACACATCCTAGCTTTTGTTTATGTTGGTCATTTTATTTTACATCACATATGAGAATTTTATAACTCATGTATTAATATATATATATATATATATATATATATATATATATATATATATATATATCATCATCATCATCATCATCATCATCAGCTTTTATGTGAAGTGCAACAATTTTCCATTCATGCATGACATTTACAAGTCAGCCGAAGCAGTGAGGTTTCTTTATTGTCAACACCTTCTGTGACACGGTACCTCTTTTATTAAAATCGTATCCAAGAGACAAATAACTTTCAATTCAAATTTCGAGCTCTTGGAAATGACAACGTAAATTTTAATAAGATATAACTGTATATCATCTTTGTCCAATCCCATGGGCCCCACAGTATCACTTTGGACTTATTCAGCATATTACATGTACCAAACTTCACAAAAAACTTGTCAAAATGAGTCACATAGCTAACGTAATCCAATAACGTTACCAATACGAGTCACACAGCTAGTGTAATCCAATAATATTACCAATACCAGTCCACCGTAAATCTGATCCAATATTATTACCAATACGAGTCACACAGCTAATGTTATCCAATAATATTACCAATACGAATCGCACAATTAATTTAATCCAATAATATTACCAATACGAGTCGCACAATTAATTTAATCCAATAATATTACCAATACGAGTCGCACAATTAATTTAATCCAATAATATTACCAATACGAGTCACACAGCTAATGTAATCCAATAATGTTACCAATACGAGTCACACAGCTAATGTAATCCAATAATATTACCAACACAAGTCACACAGCTAATGTAATCCAATAATGTTACCAATACGAGTCACACAGGTAATGTAATCCAATAATATTATCAATACGAGTCACACAGCTAATATAATCCAATAATATTACCAATACAAGTCACACAGCTAATGTAATCCAATAATATTATCAATACGAGTCACACAGCTAATATAATCCAATAATATTAACAATACGAGTCACACAGGTAATGTAATCCAATAATATTACCAATATGAGTCACACAGCTAATTTAATCCAATAATATTACCAATACAAGTCGCACAGTTAATCTAATCCAATAATGTTACCAATACGAGTCACACAGCTAATGTAATCCAATGATATTACCAATACGAGTCACACAGCTAATGTAATCCAATGATATTACCAATTCGAGTCACACAGCTAATGTCATTCAATAATGTTACCAAAACGAGTCACACAGGTAATGTAATCCAATAATATTACCAATACGAGTCACACAGCTAATATAATCCAATAATATTACAAATACGAGTGACATAGCTAATGTAATCCAATAATGTTTCCAATACGAGTCACACAGCTTAGGACCAAATAAAATGCCTGGTTCCGGTTACGCTCCCTTGAAAAATAGGATATAGGTAGGGATTTTCTTTATTTTTTGAATTTATTTTTCTAATGATGAATTTTAGATGGAAACACAATTATAATTTACTTTCACTTCACCGCATGTACCATTTATAAATGGTGTGATATATATCTATATCTAGTTATCTATCTATCTATATCTATATATATAGCAGGTGTGGCACAATAAAGATCCCTCCCTGCTTAATGACCTTAAGCACCAAGCATAGGTCTAAATTTTGCATCCCTTCACCGGCAGTGGTGACGTCTCCTCCATATGAGTGAAATATTCTCGAGAGGGACGTAAAATAACATTCAATCAATCATTATATATATATATATATATATATATATATATATATATATATATATATATATATATATTTCAAATAAAAAATAAATACAGAAAAAACAAGATATGTTTGTGAAACACAAATGCCCCCGATAATGGTCAATTCCAAAGATGGCCAAGGTCACAAGGACAAATATCTTGGTACCAGTAGAAAGATCTTGTCACAAAAAATACTCATGTGCAATATGAAAGCTTTAATATTTACCATTTAGAAGTTATGACCAATGTCAATTTAGTTTTAAAAGTAGGTCAAATGTCAAGGTCAAAAGGTTTAGTACCCATCAAAAGGACTTGTCACAAGGAATACTCATGTGAAATACCAAACCTCTAGCACTTACTGTACAAAAGTTATTGGCAAGGTTAAAATTTTCGAAAAGTAGATCAAACTCCAAAGTCAAGGTTACAGGGTCAAAAATGTTGGTACCCACGGAAAGGTATTGTCACAAACAATATTCATGTGAAACATCAAAGCTCTAGCACTTACTGTTAAAATGTTATTAGCAAGGTTAAAGTTTCAAATTGGATGACAGAATTACGGAATTACAGAATGATAGATAGGACAAACAAAATATGCCCCCCCCCCCCCCCCGATCTTTGATCTCGGGGACATAAAAATTTGTGCATTTGCCAAAATTGTGTTTTTAAATATGATATTTCAACCAGAGTACTGTTTTCAAGTCCTTCCAAGTTTTTAAATCGATCCAACTTTTTCAAAAATAAGGAGGGTGATCGCTCAGTATGTTCAAACAATCTGAAATTTGCACTATTGTTTATGTAAGCACTCTTTAGTTCTAAGTCACATTCAGTCTAATGTTAGATGGCCTGTAAGTAAGTGTTTAAAGCTTAGCATTTTAGCGGTATCTATATATTGGCTATGAATGAACTTACTGTCAAGCTTCAGCTGAAGGAAAACGGGTCAAAACCCTGTATGTATAGCGGTATATTATGCCACTATATTATCTCATAAAAGAAAATCTTGAAAGAATTGTGCATTATATTTGGCAAAATACGGTAACTGATTATGGAAATAGTAAAAAAAAGTTTAGGGTCGGGGGTAAAAACTTGGGAGTGTCGGGTAACCGAAACCACACCTATTTTCTTATTTGGCCTAATGTAATCCCTATTATATCAATATTTGTAAATACACCAGCTAAAGAAATCCCTTTCCAAAGGATTACACAAGTGGTTGACAATGTAGATATCACCTGTAATGTCAACCACTAACGTAATACCTGTCTCATTGTATGATTCTTTAATGTCAATCGCTAATGTAATACCTATCTTATTGTATGATTCTGTAATGCCTTTCCAAAGGATTACACAAGTGGTTGACAATGTAGATATCACCTGTAATGTCAACCACTAACGTAATACCTGTCTCATTGTATGATTCTTTAATGTCAACCGCTAATGTAATACCTGTCTCATTGAATGATTCTGTAATGGCAACCACCAATGTAATACCTGTCTTATTATACTATTTTGTAATGTCAACAACTAACGTAATACATGTCTCATTGTATGATTCTGCAATGTCAACCATTAATGTAATACCTATCTTATTGTATGATTCTGTAATGTCAACCGCTAATGTAATACCTGTCTCATTGAATGATTCTGTAATGGCAACCACCAATGTAATACCTGTCTTATTATACTATTTTGTAATGTCAACAACTAATGTAATACATGTCTCATTGTATGATTCTGTAATGTCAACCATTAATGTAATCCTCTCTTATTGTATGATTCTGTAATGTCAACCGCTAATGTAATACCTGTCTTATTATATTATTATGTAATGTCAACCGCTAATGTAATACCTGTCTTATTGAATGATTCTGTAATTTTCAACGACTAATGTAATACCTGTCTTATTTTATGATTATGAAATGTCAACCACTAATGTAATAATTGTCTTATTGAATGACTCTCTAAAGTCAACCACTAATGTAATACCTGTCTTATTGTATGATTCTGTAATATCGACCGCTAATGTAATGACTGTCTTATTGTATGATTCTGTAGTGTCAATCACTAATGTAATACCTGTCTTATTGTATGATTCTGGAATGTGAACCACTAATGTAATACCTGTCTTATTGTATGATTCTGTAATGTCAACCACTAATGTAATACCTGTCGTATTGTATGATTCTGTGATGTCAACCACTAATGTAATACCTGTCTTATTGTATGATTTTGTAATGTCAACCACTAATGTAATACATGTCTTATTGTATGATTCCGTAGTGTCAACCATTAATGTAATAGCTGTCTAATTGTATGATTCTGTAATGTCAACCATTAATGTAATACCACTAATATAATACCTGTCTTATTGTATGATTCTGGAATGTGAACCACTAATGTAATTCCTGTCTTATTGTATGATTCTGTAATATCAACCACTAATGTAATACCTGTCTTATTGTATGATTCTGTAATGTCAACCACTAATGTAATACCTGTCTTATTGTATGATTCTGTTATCAAACTGAGTTAGGGAGATACTGTTTACTCAGTTTCTTCTGATGACATTTCGTATAATGATATTGTTCATAGTGATGCTATAATTCTTATTAAAGGACACAACGCATGTTTCTAAACTTTTTCATTTTTTCAGCAAAATTAACTCTTTTTATGCCTAAAACTACTTTAAATGTGTTTTAAATGAAATATTTTGCGTAGTTTTCGAGTTTGAAAGCGATGAAATTCAAATCTTGCGATATGCATATTTTCTTTCGCTAGTTTACGCGCCATTTTGTGTGACGTCATATGCGCCCTCGGGTTTGAAAACATCTATTAGCCATTTCATAAACAGATTAGATTTAATCGACAAAAAACCAATTGTCATGTTAACGGCTTGTAAATAATAATGCATTAAGATGTTTTGTGCCGTGCTCGGGTGTACTAGTTGTCGGTAGAAAGGATTTAGACTGAGTATTTTTCAATTTTTCGAAGGAAGATGCGAGAAAAAAGACGTGGATAATTTTTTTTTGTTCGAGCAAGAACTTTACCTTAAAAAACACACCCAGTCACCTTTTCAAACATCGCTTGGACAGAGACCCTGATAAACTGCGAGAAAATGGATATATCGAAGCTATAAGCACTGGTAGGCCTATAGCATACATTCTGTTTTGCTCTTCAAATTCAATACACACTCGGATCAACTGACCTTCACCTTGTAACAACATATATCGACGATACAATGTAACTTCTACCAAGTGGTAGATTTACAACAACAAAAAATAAAGATACAAAATAATTGAACTTTTAATTATTCAAATAATAGAATATTGTATTTCCTAACTTAAAATTGAATAACTATAAAATTATTTCTTTATTGAACTCGTAGCATCTTGAGTGCGTCAGTAGGCTATAACGCCGTGCTCCCACTTCGTACTTCCTAAAGACGTGCAGATCACAATTCAAAAATAGTAATAAGATTGCTTTATCAAAATAAAATAATGTGATTACCACTTTAAATTTGAATAATTTTATTGATTTGTGTGTGTGTTGTCTTTTTCTTTCTTTCCGAAATGCACGCGTGACAATAGCTTGGCATAGGGCCTAGCTGTCAACAATTTAACGTATCATAATTTGTCTAATCCAAAAAAAAAAAATAATGATTGCACTGTTTATTTAAGAAAAACAGCGCCAATTACAGATGTATAAAGGAATAACATCCCCAAACAGTTTGTAGACAGCGACCCATATAAACATTATTTACTCACAATTTTGCCGATTTCATACACGCTTTACTCGCTATATTTGGGTATTTACATCGTTATATGTGTGCACTGGTGGCGAACACATATAAAACTCGGACAATTTATCAACATCGATTTAAATGTTGCCCATGGTAAATTAATTAGGCCCCTAAAAGTTGAGTTTTTAATACTATCTCGCAGTACTTTCACAATCCGATGGGCACATGTGATGTCACTGTACCACGTGACTACCTACCTAATTAACTTGACTTTTTGAAATCGGGGCTAAGATTTAAGTCTGTATTGTGGTTAATTATCGCAAAATTTCGGCGAACGAACTATTAGAATTAATTACTATAAGCATAAAGAAGACAAAATGCATGTAATATTGTATACTTTGAAAACATGAGATATGTCCTTTAACGTCTTCTGTTTGTAGTGATTGTATTATTTCTTATCAATGTCTTCTGTTTGTAGTAATTCTATTATTTCTTATTAACGTCTTCTGTTTGTAGTGATTCTATTTATTTCTTCTTAACGTCTTCTGTTTTTAGTGATTCTATTCTTTCTTATTAACGTCTTCTGTTTTTAGTGATTGTATTATTTCTTATTAATGTCTTCTGTTTGTAGTGATTGTATTATTTCTTATTAATGTCTTCTTTTTGTAGTGATTGTATTGGTTCGTCTTATATTTTCCTTTTATCAGTATCTCAGTAATGTGCCCTTCGATCATTACAAAACAATTTACTTAGTAATTTAGATCAATTATTTCCCAACTCATTCATTTTTTTTTTAAAACACAAATTTACTTTCAGTTTGGGTTTATCGACTACTACTTTTCCCATTGAAATTTTTGTCATTGAATGTAAAATCCTAGCTCAAGATATCAAATCGAAATTTGCAGAATAGATAGAGCCTTCAGCTCAGGTGAGCTAAAATAATTTTGATTGTTCTAATGAAAAACATGTCTCCCTAACTCCCCAAATTGGAAGTGCACCAAATGAAACCTCCTCCCCTTAATGTAATACATGGTATGGAGGAGAAAGCATGGGCAGGAACATAGACATTATAAACTCTGATTAGTTATATTGGAGGAAAAGTGTTCACAAACTATTTTACATCATCCACCCCTCAGATCGACTATAACTTTAAGGATAACAATTGAATCCTCCTGTCCCTACAATATGCACATCTGCAAATGGCATTGAAGCACTGTACAAAGTCTCAAGTCCATTGGATAAGACATATAGGTGAAGAAGTGTTAACAAGTTATTTAACATCCTCCGCCCCTTTTGCATCCACTATAACTTTTAGGAAAATCATTGGATCCTCCTGTCCCCACAATATGCACATCTACATATGGCAATGAAGCATTGGATAAAGTTTCAAATCTATAAGGGAAGCCCTATAGGAGAAGCATTCACAAGATTTTGTGACAAATAGATGGACAGACGGACAAACAGGCAGTAAAAAAATAATATGTCTCCCCCTGGAAGAGGGGAGACATAAATAAAAATGATGTTTACAGATAAACGGATGGACAAGGTTATTCCAGTAACCCCCCCCCCCCCCCAGCTTCATTTGTGGGGAATATAAAAATACCTACCCATAGGATCATAGAGTTATTTGCTCCTTTTATATCATTTACATGAAAGCAGATGCAATTTAAAGGTTTTACATATAAATTCTATATACCAAGTTTGTCTCTAATGAAAAAGAGCCTCTACTCAAGGGATCATAAAATTTAGAAATTTGGTAGAGCTTTTCACCCTCATCTAAATGACTAAGGGTTTAGTTTTCTTACAGATGTGCAGTGGTGAAGAAGATTTGTGAAAATCCGTTCATTGTTGCCCTGGGATGCAGGAGTCCCGAAATTTATAATTTATACCCCCTCTCCCTTGTCTCAACAACGCTTCATACTAAAGTTGAAAAGAATTGGAAAGGTACATGTAGTTATCTAACAGATGTTAAATCTGTTGAAATGTTACACACATTTAATTACTGACCATTTTGACCTCACTCTAGTACCAAAACGATCTAAAAAAAAAAATTGGTAAAGGGCTACCTACTTCTTCTGAATACCCATTTACTTTCAATTTATTATCAATATCATTGAAGAAGAACTTTTTAAAAATGTTTCTACATAAACACTATATACATGTACCTAGTGTGGCTCTGTCCTAAAGTCAGAACCTCTACTCTGAGGATCCTGAAATACACAATTTTGGTAGAGGCCGTCCTGCTCTACAATACTGCGTATTTCAATTAAAACGTTCAATTGTTAACGCACGACGGACAACGCAGACCAATTGTAATAGGTCACCTGAGTGAATCAGGTGAATTAATAAAATTGCTTTTCTTATTGACATACCTCTCACATTTGAGGGAATGGGGGATTTTGTCAGTTTCGCCATTTTATCTACAACAAAGAAAACACTGATTTACTTAAATCACAAGACATCTTATCAAACATATTTATGTCATGTTTTAATAAACACCAGTCATCTACATGCAATAGTACGTTGATAGGTACTATATCAGATGAGTGTTTTCATAAATACAAAGTGCAGTACATGTCCATTATATGTTTTTACGCTTAAGCAGATTCGGTGTCAATGTCCAGTTTCTGTATTTCAAGGAAAATGTCATATTTCATTGTGTACTGCTGTAAAGCATGACTGTCAGATGTTCATTTATTGTGCATTTCATCATATTTCATTCAGTGCTGGACTGGTCGCAGTATTTCAGAGGTAGAGCTTTCAATTCGTAACTGGGAGGTTCTGAGTTTGAGCCCCACTTGTGCCATAGCTTCATCAAACCCAAGGCATAAACACAGGTAATGATTGCTCTTCTCAAACGCTTGGCATTTAGAAGTGAGAATCCCGAGTCTTTCTGATATGACATCGAAACGGAAGCCCCGTGTTGCGGTAGGTGTTGGCACGTTAAAGAACACTCACTGCTATGGCCCTGAGCGCTAAGCATAGGTCTAGATTTGTGGTACTTCACATTCAACTGGTGATGTCTCAATATGAGGGGGAAATTCTAAACTGGACAGAAAAGCAATCATTCAACCAACATCTTTCAGTACTGCTATGAAGCTTTAAGCTATATATGACCTTGAACATGGCTGTTAGTTGTACATTTATTGTGCATTATATCATAATATTTCATTCAGTATACTGCTATGGAACTTTAAGCTATATACGAAAATGAACATGGCTGTCAGATGTTCATATTTTGATATTGTCTAGATATCCAGTTTTTAAATTTATGGTATGTTCAACGGGGTAATATGAATGCTATTCTGTGACCTTGAAATCACCCTAATGTATGTAAAAGGTATGATTGATTGATTGTATCTTGCTTAACGTCTCGCTCGAGAATTTTTCACTCATATGGAGACGTCACCAAGACCGGTGAAGGGCTTCAAATTTAGGCCTATGCTCGGCACTTACGGCCATTGAGCAGTGAGGGTTAATTCTTTAGCATGCCACACCTACTGTGACACGGGACATCCGTTTTTAATGTCATCTCGGACGACTCGTGACATTCACACCTGATGCCGAACGTTTGACGATGGAACTGTCACTACCTATTTTAACGACTTAGATCTGTCGCGGCCGGGATTCGAACACCGGCCTTCCGCATGCGGGGCGAACGCTCTAACCTCTCGGCCACTGTAAAAGGTAAGAACAAGAGAATGAATTGACTGTAAATAACGACTTTTTCTTCACTGATTGAATTCTTTTACACAAAGACAAGATGTGGATTATTAACAGAAAGTTTACTGGGGAAAGTATGGTTGTTATACTGTTGATCGTTAATTACAATGAATTAGTCCAGACATGATGACGTTTGATATGTTGGTCAAATAATAATGTTGTCATGAATTTTAGTGTATGATGATGTGTATATTCAGTGTTTACTGTATCAAGAAACATAAAGTTATATACTGTACCATCCAACTTCTCCACTCTCTCTGATGTGTCTTCTATCCTCCCTGTAAAGACATGATGACAAATGATTACCAACAAACAAGTATTCTGAGATTGCTGTGCAATACTCTGAGAATCTTCACTTACTCTCAAGGTTGACCACCATTTCCCTCGTCTTGGTATCTTCCTCCACCTGCTTCCTCAGTTCTTCTTCGTAATGTAGGTCATTTTCAGGGTCCATGGACTCGTGACGTAGGAAATCGACCTCCTTTTCATATTTGTTTCCATTCACAAGGAAGGCATCCAGATCCACCATAACTGATCTAATGGTGGACCAGATGGAGTTAAAGTCCGAGTTGGACATGGATGGATCACATGAGTGAACACAACGATTCCGGACCAATCGAATTCTCTCGATGTTGGCCGATAGAATCGAGTCACGGGGGTCGGGATCATTGCCCCAGCCTTTGGAGTGAGGAGATATGTTGGTTATGTTTCGCAATAAGATATACAATAATGAGATGTCCATGTCATCATATCGTCCTGTATAATTTCCAGTTTTTGGTAAAATGAGGTTTCGCTGAACTGCCGTCAGTGATCGAGGAAGATTGAGTTTGTATAGTTTGACAACATGGGGGAATGTGTGTGGCGGGACGTAGTGACGTAGTGTGTCTCGTAGTCCATCTGTACAGGGCCCGAGTACAGCACGGCAAGCTCTGTTAGCATTCGTCGTCTCTGGTGTTGATGAATACACAGAGCTTGCCATAATATTCTAATCTGTGGAGGAAATGAAAACATGAATTAGTGTAATGTGTGATTTTTCTATCTATTAACAGAACTTTATTTAGGATTTTAATCTTATAATGGCCAGTTGCGTATCTCTGGATCAGGTAAGAATGGCTCAGCGGCTGATCCGCGGATCACTTAATTAAGCCAGGTTAAAATGCCAGCTGAGTCAGGTTTACCCGAGAAGGAATTCTGTTGCATGTTATAAAACTAAGCAAGGCTTACCTAGAGCTGGGTATATCGTTTGGAAAATTTCGTTAAGATACATATTGCAATACAGAGAAACGAAATGCGATACAACGACACAATAACTTACATTTACACTTAATTTTGAGGATTAAACTAACTACTGTGGAATCATTAGATGACTCAATTTTCGTGGAAATCGTGGGTACCCCTCACCCACGAATTTACATCTTCAACGAATATACATTATATATATGTAAAACTTATACGGTACCAATTTTGATGCACCAGATGCGCATTTCGACAAATAATGTCTCTTCAGTGATGCTCAACCAAAATGTTTGGAATCCGAAATAACAATAAAGTTTTAGAGCTATTATAGGGGAAAACAGTGTGCTAAAAAGTGGAGTCAAATTCATCTAAGGATAAGAGCTATGTGTGAGGGAGATAATCCTTAATTTTGAAATGAATTTCTAAATTTTATAACAGCAATTAAATATACATCCGTATTTTCAAGCTAGTAACGAAGTACTTAGCTAATGGGCTGTAGAGACCCTCGGGGACTAACAGTCCACCAGCAGAGGCCTCGACCCAGGGGTCATAATGTAAAACTTTATATATATATATATATATATATATATATATATATATATATATATATATATATATGAATTTAAATGATTCTACAGTAAATAACAAAAATAAAGCTTCACCCTTTCCCGTTTGTTTCATCTGTACTTTATATTGTTAGCTTCAATTTATCACAAAACACAATCATGCATGTGTTTATTATTTATTTGCTCTGGCTTTAAACAAGCCGTAGTTGAAAACCAGCTCCAAGTCTGAAGCAACAGAGGATTTTTTTCATCTATTTGTTCAAATACTTCTCAAATTTATTCATGCGAAAATCGTTCGACTACACCGTTCATCCTCATGGGCCTCTTATCCTCCATGTTCTCTATTGCACATCTGATTTCATGATTGCCCAGGGTAACCACCTTCCACACATACATATATCGTTTTGAAAAGGTAACAAATTATATCTTAAATAATCATTTCTAGTATCCGTTTAATTAACATGCCCACCAATTTTTTTTAGATAAAACAAATCGATCAGAAAGGAAAATAAAAATCCGAACATCCTTCGTATTCGGCAAGCGTTGTTTTTCAAAAGGGGAAACAGCCGCAGGAGAAGTTGACTTTACAATTGTCGAAACTTCTCGACATCCTACAAAATTGAAAGACTAGATTAATAAATAAAGATCTCTGTAAAGTGGAGCACATCCCCTCGCAATGAGTGTCTACATGATTTTTCTAGTAGTCCCATAGTAACTTTGACCTTTGCTCTCAAAGTTGATAGGGTTCTTCATCTTTTGATAATAAAACTACATGTGAAATCTGAAATAAATAGAGCAAAAAGTGTGGTTTAGAGTGTCTACAAGCTCGTGTTTCGCACACACTTACACACATACAGGCCCGTTACTGCATGTATATCTCCTCTCGCAATGAGTTGTGTGGGGGGAAATACGCCAGATGTGTTATTTTGCACAGATGTATATTCAGATGTACTTGCCTGTGCTTTAACCAAAAGAAACATTAATCACTAAGAGATTAAAAAATTTGGGGATGATTTTTCTTTATCCTCACAGTCCGCTTTAATGATTCCGCTAAATGCCTGGTATCACTCGTCGAGGAAATTCGACCAATTTCATCCTCGCATAAAACTGCTTCTTGAAACCAAATTCCTTGCCGTGTTTTGAACTGTCCTTTCTCTATATTTTGTTTTTTCGTATATATCTAGTCAATCTAGCCATATATGAGCAAAACCTCTAACTAATTGCAACAGATATTCATTCAAGAAAATACATGCAAACAACATATTAAAAATGTGCATGTAATGATAAAAGGGGGTAGAACCATTGTTGCTACGTGCCTGATAATTATTTTAGTGATCATTTGAGTAATTGCAGTACAGTTCAGTCCATGTTTTTGCAAGTACAACGGCTAGTGTCACAATGCCTTGCATTTACAGCGAATAACGTTCAAAAGTTTATCTGGTGCGACTGGTAATTAGTTTTAACGGATACAAGAATTGCTGAAAGCAGTGATAAGCCCCAGTTCGAAGGATACAAATTAATCTCTTCTCTAGTCCACTCCATGACTTAAAAAAATTCTTGCAGTGCTCCTCTTCTGCAGCTGTAATTAGTGACAATGACTGAACTTGTAGAAATGATAATGTGTTAGACAATACTTCACAAGCAAATCTTCCATAAGTGTCTCTATGGTATTCCACCGTATGTACACAGTCGATATGACATCGACACCAGAAGATAACTTTTTCTTTATTGAATCCTCATTTAGGAAGGTGAAGATAACGAACAGTGATTAATCTCGTAACTCCTAAAAGCAATTCAGAATAAAGAGTTGGGCAAACACGGACCCCTGGATATACCAGAGGTGGGATCAGATGCCTATTAGGAGTAAGCACCCCATGTTGACCGGTCACACCCGCCGTGAGCCCTATACACATGTATCTTGATCAGACAAACGGAATTATCCGTATTCAAAATCATTGTGCCAAAAACGTCCAAACAATCAATATGAGACAAGTCAGACAGATTTGACCCAATAATAGGTTACATTGGCATTCGTCTTGAATAGATGGCCGAGTGGTGTAGCGCGCAGGTCGCATGCTGCTAGATTTGGTTCTGTAGGTCGTGAGTTCAACACTAATTACCAATAGTAATTACTAGATTCTAAGATTGTTCATTTTAAATCAAATCATGATACTGGGCTCAAGTGCTTACTTTACATTGATTTTTATTATATTTATATTATCATTGTTTTATCATCATTATTATTACCCATGAATGACTCCCCAAACCTGAATTTCAAAAAGAATAGCAAAATTACTTTTTTGATTAGTTTTTAATGCAAAACGCTTGCTCAAATGATGAAGATACAAAATAACTGAAACTTTTAACCTTAATGGCTTTCCATACTTCTTTTTTAGTAAACATAGTTCCCCTTTGTAAATTGACACTAAATCTTTAATATTTCATTTATAATTGATTATTTATAATTTCTAAAATAAATATTGTGTTTCATAATTAAAATTAATTCAGTAAAGGGTCAAACAAATTTTTTTGAAGCTTTGTTCCGAAAGTTCCCCAGGAATGGAAGTCGACAAAGAATATTAGATGCTGAGCAATATTGTATGTGTATATAAGATGTCAAAAATCACCTTTTTTAGCTGTTTAATCACGTTTTTTCATACATGCACCTTAGATCGTCGTGTACATGTATATGTTTATTCCAATGACTGTCAAAGTTGAGTCACTCCCCTTTACGTGTAAGGCGTGCCGTAAACACCACAAAATATCGATGGTTTACTAAAACATTTTTTAAGTCTAAATTTGAAATGTTTCCCATTGTCCGATTTTGTCCGATTTTATTGTTTCTGTTGCAATTACTTTGAGATGATTTGCTAGATTGAGTAGACTAATAATATTTTAAATCATGTAACATAATTACAATACAATTTACTAACCAAGTAGATAATGTATATGCTCTGAACTACTCGGTGATTCATGTCATCAACGAAAAACGAATTTAAGATATAAACACATGGATCCATGCGATAGATAAAATACATAGCAAGGCCCAATAAATGATAGAGTTTATCATATTAATATTTTTTATCGCAAGTAAAGCTTGTTCTACGATAAAACATTTCATTGGGACAATATAGCACTACTCAAGGCTCCTCTTAAATGTATATAGCCTACATATATAAACGTAGTTTTCGAAGGAATGCCGATCGCGTTTGACAATATTGGCCCCGATTCTGCATTTCCAGTATTTTACGATTTTGCACAGGAAAACAAATTAATATCAATTATTACTTTGGATTGGGAATGGGTCCTACAAACAAAGATAGGCAGAAGAAACTCGTGAAAAAGCACCCCTCCCCCTGATTCTACGAGCATGTTAAATCGTACGTGGTACTTTTGGAACAAAAATTTTAATTACTGTTACTATGTTACATATCTTTTAAAATCAAAAGAAAGAAGTTTTGATTATTAACTTATGAAAATATCCATTAATCATTATTTCATTTTCTATTGAAAATTGGGTGCACATGTTGTATTGGATCCGCCTTTTATTTTAACCTGGATTAACATCCCTGTATTTTCACAAATATAGATTACCCCCCCCCCCCCCCCCCCTCTTCCCATCACCACCAACATCACCACCAATACTTCATTTAGATATGTTAAATAAACTTATTGATTAAAATAATGATAAGTCTTTACGACTAATTGTTACATACATGAATAATTTGATTCTTATTGTATCCTTGTCTCTGATTGGTCAAATTTCAATTCAGGAACGCAGGTTATGCTCTCTCTCTCTCTCTCTCTCTCTCTCTCTCTCTCTCTCTCTCTCTCTCTCTCTCTCTCTCTCTCTCAATTTACATCGCAGCACTGTTTTCAGCCTGTACATATATTGTTTTCTCGTTGTGGCAATATTAGCATAGATCTCTATATACTTGTACGCAAATTACTTTTGTAAAACATCTTTTTCTGTATGATGGTCGAATAGTAGATTAAAACAACGATATTATATACGAATTAATGATTTACCAAGTAAGCATTTCCCAGTTCATTTTGAAATACATTTCTCACTGGGGGGAAGGGGGGGGGGGGTCATTGCATGATCCGCCTTTCAAAAAAGCAAACAAAAATTCATACGTTACATTTTATCACATGACGTCAATCACATTGACATGTGGATCGCAATTTGTCACTTGCTTATTTATACATATTTTCTTGTGTTGGATTTACTATTAGTGACAACGTTGCATGCAATGGTAAGTTTTCATGTAGTAGAAGTTTTCACAGAGTTAAAAGCAGCAAATTATTGCATTTTCTGATATAAACAATGCAATTTCCCGTATGTTCTCAATCTGTCGGAGATGAGCAAATCGATCTCTATCTCTAAAGGGCAGCGAAATACGCATTGCATGAATAGTCTACGCATATATACTTTCTATCATGACAAACTTTACCTTCGATACAATATTTTGATAAATAATAAGGCTAGGCTCCGTAGAATTAAGATTAAAGATGGCGACTTTCACAGCTAGACGCTTCTTCGTTGTTGCAAAGTGAATCATTGCGCGGCTCAGTTGACTTGCAGGCCTATTTTTCCGAGTTTATGTACATTTTGATAAACGAAGATTAGTATCTTTGTCTCTTGCATTAAATCATAAGAAAGGACTTTAATTTTGGGGCAAATTATACGAGTATAACCTGGTTTGGGTCAGTTTATGCTTTTTTATAATCCACTTCGCTGGAAAAAATGGCAGCAAAATCAAATTCAAACAATGAGGTCCATTAATGAATCTGAAACCACTAAAATAGCGCTAGCAGTCCAACTATAACAATCTAGCACGGGAAACGTTTTATTGATTCTTTAAATAAACCAGATACTAAATCTTTGAGTAATCTACAAAATTTAGGTAGCTTAGTATCTACTCAGTCATATCAAAAGTTTATTCAAAGGAGACACTGTAAAGTTCTACAAAATACCATCACCAATCTCACTGTTAATTCATTGAAAAATAAACCAAACAAGTATTTGGAAAACCAAAATATGTATTTTAAAAACTTGGTATTATTATAAAATGACACAAGCCTTGTTTACATGTCTATAGAAAAGATGAGTGCCGTATTTCACTTGTATCTCAACAACTGATCCACGTTCCAATTTTTGCTGATCATTACGTTTGATATGCATTGTAAACATTAAAAATGGAACAAGAGTACTGCAAACGGTACAACATATGCTCGGCGGACAGTGAAATTCAACTTGTAAGCATATTATGCACTCTGGATTTAAAGCACACATTCTGAATAAGAAAGACTGGTGTACCAATCCATCTGACAGGTGAACTGATTACGTATTCCTCCGAGAGGGATGTTGTGACAAAATGTCAGTGCAATATCAGTTTCTATGATGAGAAAAATTCCAGGAAAATAAATTACCTACTTTTTGCTCTAAAGTAGGTCACAGTGCA
Source organism: Ostrea edulis (assembly GCF_947568905.1). Lineage (NCBI taxonomy): Eukaryota > Metazoa > Mollusca > Bivalvia > Ostreida > Ostreidae > Ostrea > Ostrea edulis. The sequence continues at coordinate 42,643,486 of NC_079172.1, forward strand.
CCAACTTAAAGTTGAAATGCGAAATAGCGCTATATATTTCTCCGAGAGGAATGTTGTGACACAATTTCAGGGCAATACCTGTATCCATAACAAAAATATCTGAAAAACTGTTTGATCTACTCCTACTCCTAAATAGGTCATGGTGCACCAACGCAGTTGAAATGCTAACTCACTTGTATTCTTCTGAGAGAAAGCTTGTTACTAAATTTCAGGGCAATATCTGTATCCGTAACTGGAAAAAAAAATCCAGAAAACTGTTTGATCTACTTTTAGCCCAAAAGTTGGCCATGGTACACTAATCCAGCTGAAATGCAAACGCATTCTTACGCTTCTTAAAGAAAAAATTGTGACCAAATTTCAAAGTTGTACTATTGAAGCATCCGTTATGGAAAAAAGTCTGGAAAACATGACCTTGGACTGACACAGACAAACGGATACACCAATCCAATTGAAATGCAAACTGAAATTGTTGTCCTCAAAGAGGAAACTTGTGACTAAATTTCAGGCCAATATATGTAACCATAACGAAAAGAAGTCCAACAAGAAGCCCATGGGCCACATCGCTCACCTGAGTCACCTTGGCCCATATCTGAAGACTTTCCATATATATTTGCATGTAAAACCTTGGTCCCTATTATGGCCCAAACTACCCTTTGCAAACTTGAATCTACACTATGTCAGAAAGCTTTCATGTAAATGTCAACTTCTTTGGCCCAATGGTTCTTTTAAAGCTTTTTTCTATATTGGTATGTAAAACTTTGACCCCCCCCCCCCACTTGTGGCCCCATCCTACCCCCCGGGGACCATGATTTGAACAAACTTGAATCTGCACTATGTCAGAAAGTTTTCTTGTAAATATCAGCTTTTCTGACTCAGTGGTTATTGAGAAAAAGATTTTAACTATATATTTGTATGTAAAACTTTGATCCCCCTTGTGGCCCCATCCTACCCCCGGAGCCCATGATTTGAACAAACTTGAATCTGCACTATGTCAGAAAGTTTTCATGTAAAAATCAGCTTTTCTGGCTCAGTGGTTCTTGAGAAGAAGATTTTTCCTATATATTTGTATGTAAAACTTTGATCCCCTATTGTGGCCCCATCCAACCCCCGGAGCCCATGATTTGAACAAACTTGAATCTGCATTATGTCAGGAAGCTTTCATGTAAATCTCAGCTTTTCTGGCTTAGTGGTTCTTGAGAAGAAGATTTTTAAAGTTTTTTCCTACATATTTGTGTGTAAAACTTTGATCCCCCCTTGGGGCCCCATCTTATCCCCGGGGGCCATGCTTTGAACAAACTTGAATCTGGACTATGTCAGAAAGTTTTCATGTAAAAATCAGCTTTTCTGGCTCAGTGGTTCTTGAGAAGAAGATTTTTAAAGTTTTTCCCTATATATTTGTGTGTAAAACTTTGATCCCCCCCTTGGGGCCCCATCTTATCCCCGGGGGCCATGATTTGAACAAACATGAATCTGCACTATGTCAGAAAGTTTTCATGTAAAAATCAGCTTTTCTGGCTTAGTGGTTCTTGAGAAGATGATTTTTAAAGATTTTTCCTTTTTATTTGTATTTAAAACTTTGATCCCCTATTGTGGCCCCATCCAACCCCCGGGGCCCATGATTTGAACAAACTTGAATCTGCACTATGTCAGAAAGTTTTCATGTAAAAATCAGCTTTTCTGGCTCAGTGGTTCTTGAGAAGAAGATTTTTCCTATATATTTGTATGTAAAACTTTGATCCCCTATTGTGGCCCCATCCAACCCCCGGAGCCCATGATTTGAACAAACTTGAATCTGCATTATGTCAGGAAGCTTTCATGTAAATCTCAGCTTTTCTGGCTTAGTGGTTCTTGAGAAGAAGATTTTTAAAGTTTTTTCCTATATATTTGTGTGTAAAACTTTGATCCCCCCTTGGGGCCCCATCTTATCCCCGGGGGCCATGCTTTGAACAAACTTGAATCTGGACTATGTCAGAAAGTTTTCATGTAAAAATCAGCTTTTCTGGCTCAGTGGTTCTTGAGAAGAAGATTTTTAAAGTTTTTCCCTATATATTTGTGTGTAAAACTTTGATCCCCCCCTTGGGGCCCCATCTTATCCCCGGGGGCCATGATTTGAACAAACATGAATCTGCACTATGTCAGAAAGTTTTCATGTAAAAATCAGCTTTTCTGGCTTAGTGGTTCTTGAGAAGATGATTTTTAAAGATTTTTCCTTTTTATTTGTATTTAAAACTTTGATCCCCTATTGTGGCCCCATCCAACCCCCGGGGCCCATGATTTGAACAAACTTGAATCTGCATTATGTCAGGAAGCTTTCATGTAAATCTCAGCTTTTCTGGCTTAGTGGTTCTTGAGAAGAAGATTTTTAAAGTTTTTCCCTATATATTTGTGTGTAAAACTTTGATCCCCCCTTGGGGCCCCATCTTATCCCCGGGGCCCATGATTTGAACAAACTTGAATCTGCACTATGTCAGGAAGTTTTCATGTA